>NC_041216.1:9221529-9275134 GCF_002837175.3 Physeter macrocephalus | reverse complement strand
ATGGAAGCAACCTAAGTGTCCATCGACAGATGAATGGATAAAGAAGACGTGGCACATATATACAATGGAATATTACTCAGCCATAAAAAGCAATGAAATTGAGTTATTTGTAGTGAGGTGGATGGACCTAGAGTCTGTCATACAGAGTTAAGTAAGTCAGAAAGAGGAAAACAAATACCGTATGCTAACACACATATGTGGAATCTAAAAAAAATTGGTTCTGATGAATGTAGGGGCAGGACAGGAATAAAGACGCAGGTGTAGAGAATGTACCTGAGGACACGGGGATAGGGAATGGCAAGCTGGGACGAAGTGAGAGAGGAGCATTGATATATTTACACTACCAAATGTAAAATAGATAGCTAGTGGGAAGCAGCTGCATAGCACAGGAGATCAGCTCGGAGCTTCGTGACCACCTAGAGGGGTGGGATAGGGAGGGTGGGAGGGAGGTGCAAGAGGGAGGGGATATGGGGATATATGTATACATACAGCTGATTCACTTTGTTATACAACAGAAACTAACACAACATTGTAAAGCAATTTTACTCCAATAAAGATGTTACAAAAATAATAAAATAATGAAGAAAACCCCTAATCACCCAGAAGGTTATAAAACCCTTTCCTAAATAAGTTCTTGAGTTCAAAGAGGAAACAAAGGCTGTCAGTACAGACTACTTATAATAACGATGATGATACTGGGCCACAGGTGTATTTGAGGGAAAATTAATAGCCTTATTCATTATTACATAAAAAAGAAATAAGTGAAATGAGCATTTAAACTAAGAAAGTGACAAAGAGAATAACTAAAGAAAATTAAGGAGATAAGGGAGAATAAACTTAATAAAGATAAAAGCAGAAAAATGTTAACTGAAGAGACCAGCAAGATAGAAACTTCTCATTGGTCTACTCAAGAAGTAAAGAGGGAAGATATATACATAGAGACAGGATAATAAAATTAAGGAGATAAGCCAATTATAAAGGAATGGTATGTATAACATACTAGTAAAATTGAAATATTCATAAATGGAGAATTTCCCAGGAAATTTTAAATTACAAAAATTGTGTGAAGAGAAAAACCTGAGGATACTGGGAAACATTTAGGGAATAGGTATTTTTAGGGCCAGAGCTTTTAAATTTTAAGCAAGCTATAGTAGCTATGCTATTTAATTAGTCTTGATACAAATATTCCCATAAGATAGTATGTATGATACACATGTTCACACTCATCTACTCACACATCAATACACCCACAGTGTAAAAAAATCTTATTTGTAAAGTATTACCAAATCAAATTCAGCCCTAAAACAATAAGCAAACGTGACCTATATAATAAAATCAACAAAACTTTATTGATAGGCAGAAAAGAAAATTGAAAAATGAGAGACAAACTTTTTTCCTGGATGATGAGTTCATATTGTTAAGATAACAATTATATTCAAATCATTGTATAAATTTAACATAAATCCAGGCAAAATTTAATGTAATTCCAGGCAAGGCCCACACTGATTTTTTTTTTTTTCTGGAGCTTAAAACAACTATAAGATCGATCTGTTGAGAGAGACAAGGAAAACAGCATATGAGGTGCTAGCTGGCATTACAAGACGTCATATGTCTTAACCCATCAACCCTCACAGCAGCCCTCTGAGGCGGCTACTATTATTATCCCCATCTTACAGATGCAGATGCTGAGTCCGGGTGTTCAAGTAACGTGCCCACAGTCACAAGGCATGTAAGTGATGGGGCTGGGATGTGAACCCAGTCAAGCTGGTTCCAAAGCCCAAGCTCTCAACCACAATACTGATTTTCTCCAGTGGCAGGGAGGCTTATCAACACAGATATTAAAACATATTATAAAGCTGCAATAATAAAATCTGTAATGTATCAACTTCAAAGGCGAGATCAATGGAACAAAAAAAGAAAGTTCAGAAAAGGATACAGACATCCAAAAATGTAGTATATGATGAAGGGGGCCTTTTAAATTAGCAGGGTAAAGGTTGATTCATCAATAAGGGATGCTTGGACAAATGGCTACCATTTGGATCTGGAATGGAGAAATTAGATCCACATTTAACTCAGTATACCATAGAAGTACTAGAAGAAAATATAAGGAATATTTGTATAATCTCAGAGGTGGGGAAGGACTTAGCATTATACTAAGGTTAGAATCATAAAGGAAACAGTATTTTAAGTTACAGAAATGAAAAACTTTTGGATTTCAAATATCACCATAAAAGGTAAATAGTGAGGACCAAATGAAAGGGAAACATTTGCAAGATATTACAATTAAATATTTACTATGTTTAACATATGAAGAACTACAATTCCACAAAAAGATAAACACTCAAAATAGAAGTATGGGCTAAGGTAATTAAGAGGCAACTAACAAGTGAATAAAGTTGGTCAATAAAGATTGGGGAAATGTACAATATTATAAGAAAACAGAAACCTCAAACAATAGGGCTATCAAGTTGGCAAAGAAAAAACAGACAGCATGGAACTTTGCAAGAGGATGGAGAGAAGCTGGCAGGGTAGATGGAGACAAAGCAGATGAAGGTAGGAGGAAAAACAAGAGAGTGGTTTCCAGAAGGAGGGAAGGGCTATCTGTCTGGAAATAGAGTGGAGCTTCTGGGTAAAACCCATTGGGTTTTAGCAACAGGAGGCTCATTGGTGACCTCGGTGAGAGCAGTTTCCAGGTGTGGTGGACACAGAGGTCAGAACGGATGGGGTGAGAAGGGACTGGGAAGTGAGGAGTGGTCACAGCAAGGAAAGACATCCTGTCAAAGGAGTCTGGATGCGAAGGAGAGTATTCAAGAACGGGCAGGATGTGGGAGGTGTCAGCAAGGAAAGACATCCCGTCAAAGGAGTCTGGATGCGAAGGAGAGCATTCAAGAACGGGCAGGATGTGGGAGGTGTGAAGAAAGAGTTTTACTTTCAAGAGAAGAGGGACCTGGGGAAATTTAAATGGTGATGGGACGTGGCAGAAGGGAGAGGCTGAGACAGAAGAAAGAGGATGAATTACACGAGGCATAGATTCCTGAGAAGGTGGGAGGGGAGGGGGAATCTATAGGGAAATTTTTGAAACAGTGACTCTTCGTGAAAGCAATGTAGTGGGTCATGGGCTGCATGCTAAAAAAAAAAGAAAAAAACCCAAAAACTAAAGGAAGAGAATGGGAAATAACTGAGCGCATTATAGGGATAAAGGTAAGTACCGTTTGTGAATCTGTTTCAATCATGTGTGAGTGTGTGCTGCACTGCATTTCTTACTGTTAGTTTAAAGGTGTTTGAAGGTACCTGATCTAAAGCCAATATGGGATACATAAGCTACAGGGGGATTGGTTTTGGATGGGAGAGAGGAGTGAGCATCTCTGGTACTAAAGGTGGGAAGGTGAGAGGAAGGATGGGGATGGTGATGATCTGCAGGCTTTTGGTGTCTTTGGAATTTGGAAGTTGAGGATGTCGTCTGCCAGGTGGGAGACAAGGTCATTCTCCAGGGTAAGGTGAGGAGGGGCGCTGTTCCCAGGATGTGGGTGGGGAGTGGAGAATGCTTGGCATAGCTTCCATGGGGAAGAGAACAGACTGACTTAAGAAACACAGATGGATGCTGGGCACTGTGGCAGGCTTGATTGAGACTGGTGACCTTGAATTTGTAGCAGCACCAATTTGCCTGGTTGGGCGATTTTTCTCCAGCAGTGCTCACCCAAGCAGGAGAGGCCCAATCAGATTGCTCTTGCTTCACTGTGCATCTCTGAACCAGTAAACTGAGGTAGCTCTGCTGATGAATGCTAGAACTGAGCTGGAACCAGAGGCTTTACAAAGCCACTAGTGAATTCTTTTCACCTCTTTCTGCTCAGAAGCTCAGAGTACCCTAGTTTTCATCTGAGGTTTTTCAACATGTCTGGCACTGGAGCTGGTGAGAGTTATTATTTAACTTCCATGGGCCTGAGGAAGCTGGGCGAGGTTTTCAAAGTCACATGCATGAGGCTGAAACTGGTCACCCAGCCGGGCTCATCCTTATCATAAACAAGATTAAGTTAATGCTAGGTTCTCTTTGAGGAGAACTGAGGATGCCTTCTAGAAACTCATACACATTCCAAAAGGAGCATCAGGCATAAATGGATGATGCTGTCCACATATTTCCTGAGCAAGGAACATGTCCTCTTTAATTCATATTTGATGTAATTTGATTGAAAAGCCATGAATTGTGTCAAGTTTTTGTGTTTCTTTGTTTTGTTCCATCCCCACCTTGCAGGCAGGCAAAAGCGCAGGCCCCCTGCATTAGGTGAGCAGGGCATTCGACAGAGCTGAGCCCTCCCCCATTCCTGAAATGCTTTCTTTCTGTCTCCTGTGCAGGCCCCTTTGCATGGCCTTGGAATGTCTCCACCTAGCTGGAGTACTAATGGAGCATCTGCTGTGCGACAAACACTAATCTAGATATGAGAGGCAACCAACCAGACAGATCAGCAAGTCCTCAGCTGGCAAGAAGTTTACATTCTAATAGGTGGCAAAGAACATAAGACAGAGTGAAGGGAAAAGAGTGAATGGGGGTGGTGCTTGCTTTCAATAAGGTGGTCAGTGATGGCCCGTCTGAGGAGGCGTCTTCTGAGATGTGGCCAGCTGTCCTAAGGGAAGATCACTCCAGGTGGAGGGAACTGCATGTGCAAAGGCCCTGGGGTGGGAGCGAGCTTGGTGTATGTGAGGGACAGAAGGCAGGCCATTAGAGCAGGAGCAAGGTGAACCATGGAGCTAGGAACATGACATGAGTAGGAGAGGATGGCAAAGATCCTTTAGACTCAGGAGGAGTCTGGATTTTATCAGAGCAAATTAAATGAAATATGGCCAAAACTTAACTCCTAGTCTTTTTTTCCCAAAACTGGTTCTCCTAGGATCTTGCATCTGGAACATTCCCAGGCATCAGGGAATGATTCAGCTCTGCCGTCACCCAGTTATGGGTTTTCCCTTCGCCCCTTCCTGCTCCCCACCACTCTTCCTTATGCCCTTGCCTCCTAAATGATACTGGTAGCCCAGACCCTCCCACACATTCAGACTTGGTATGTAACTGTCTGATGTACATTCTCTACTGGAGATCCCACCAGCACCCTGAATGCATGTCCAAAATTGATCTCTTTATCTCTTTTCCTAAGCCTCCTTCATTCCTTATCTCCATGAATGACAATACCCAGTTGCCTAAGCAAAATATATCAACTTCTTTTCCCTTGCTCCCAAATCCAGTCTGTAACTAACTTCTGCTGATTCTTTCTCTTCAGTGTCTCTTGTACTTGTCACAGCCCCATCACACCCTGTTAAGTGAAGGCCCTCTTCCTACTGCAGTAGCCTATCTGGTTTTCTGTCTTTAGATCTCATTCCTTTTGAATCCATCCTACCTATTGGCTCCAGAATGAATTTTGTAAATCACAAATTCTCATGATATTTCATCTTTGCTTGGAACTCTTTAAATAAAGACCCCCTGTTGCACAGAAGATAAAGCCTGAACTTCTCAAAAGGGCACAAAAAGACCCTCAAAGACTGAGGGTCCTTGCCAAGCTCTTATCTTTATTTTTCCACCCCCCCCGCAACGCTCCCTGACATTCCAGCTATATTAGATTACTGCAGCTCTGCAAATGTGCAAGGCTAACGCCAGGTCTTGCTCTGGCTATTTTCTCTTTCTAGAATGTTCTCTCCTTTCCATCTGGAAAACTCTGTTATGCATCATTTCCGTAGCGTGCTGTGTGTCCCCCCCTCCATTTATCCTTCCTAGCTGCAGCCATCGAGTCTGTACACCAGGCTCATCCCACTCTGCCTGCTGAGGTCTGAATGTTTGTGTTCCCCCAAATTCATATGCTGAAATCCTAATGGCCAAAGGTGATGGTATTAGTAGGTGGGGCCTTTGGGACCTACTTAAATAATGAGGGTGGAGCCCTCATGAATGGGATCAGTGCTTCATAAAAGAGGCTCCAGAGAGATCTGCTCCCCTCCTGCCATGTGAGGATACAAGGAGAAGACTGAGACCTGGAAAAGGACCTTTACCAACAAGGCTGGCACCCTGAACTCAGACTTCTAGCCTCCAGAACTGTAATACATTTCTGTGGTTTATAAGCTACCCAGTCTGTGGCATTTTATTATAGTAGCCCGAGTGGACTAAGGCAGTAGCCAAGCCACCCTTGGCTATAACCCCACCAGCCATAGAGCCAAAGAATGAAATCCCGCATTAGTAGGCTCTGGGTTGCCAAAGTATCTTCCAAACCAGAGGCTCTCCTATCCCTACCATGTTGGCTTTGTCTACCTAATAACTCCAACACTAATACGATTAGTAATAACTATAACAAAAATAGAAAACCAGTACTTACTAAAAATTTGTTATCTGATTGGCGCCATAGATACAATAGTGAACAAGACATATACTGTTTTGCCCTCAGGAAATTTACAGTCTAGGAGGGCACCAGACAATCAACAAATAACATAAGCATAGCTTATTGTGCTAGAGTGTATTATTTATTCACAACCATTCCTTCCCGCCCTGCCCTTGCCTTGCTTCCTTTTAGGCAAAGCCCTCCTGACCACCCTACTGACTTTGCGCTTGGCCTTGTGACTTGCTTTACCCCATGGAAGGTGAGTGGACACGGCACAGGCATGTCCAAGCAGGCACATCTAGGATAAGAGGCTATGTAGAGCTCCCCTGAGCCCTGCAGAGCTGCAACTGACCTACAGCCCTCATGCGATGCAAGTAAGAAATAAATATTTGTTGTTGCAATTCATTGAGATTTTTGCACTGTTGATGCCACAGCAAAAGTTGACTAATATATTTATGAAATGGGATATGGAGAAATCAGAAAGTAAAGGATAGCTGTTTTGGATAGGGTAGTTAGAGAAGGCCTCTCTGGGAAGTGACAGCTTTAGGGGTGATGAGAAGGATCCTGCCTCCTGAGGAACATTCCAACATGGTGAACCTCAAGTCAAAGTCATTGAGGTAGGAGAGTTTAGCGTATCTGAAGGTCTGAAAGAGGGCCAGTGTGTCTGGGAAAAGTAAGCAAGTGGAGAGGGGCACGGGATGAGGGGAGAGGGAGGAAGGGGTCCATTACAGCACCTCTTAGATCTTTGGCTCAGAGATCACCCTCAGCATCCAAAGCACTCAACTGTAGCTCAATGCCTTTCTTGGCATAACATCTGTTGGGTCATGGTTGGGGAGGCCACATAATATAATGCCCAAATTGGGACACTTTTGACAATGAAAGATGGTACCACTAATAATTACCTTAGGACAAAAGATGTAAACAGGGAGGGTCCCAAGCAAGTATGGATGTATGGTCACTCCACACGTGGTCTTTTTATTTCCCTTCCACAAAAGTATCCTTTATCCTGAGAAAGCAGCTTCTGCCTCAAGTTCCTCATTCACAATCCAATCCCCTTCTGGAATGGAATCTTAAATCAAAGCTCATTGGGAGGGGCCTAACAATTGGTAAACTCTTGTCTCCTGCGATTGGACCCTGATCCCTGTACCTCCTTAGAGGCTTGCTAAGTTCTTGGTATAAACTGACTGCTTATCAGCAAAGGCCAACCTCGGGGAATTACCCACTGCCTGGAATTACCCTGTGGTCGTGATTGACTTTTGCCACACCTCTGGAATAATGCCCACCCAAACCACTCCTGGCACCTACCCTAGGCTTTAGACCCTCTTCAGACGTGCTCAGAGGTCCCTGCCCAGGCCAGGCTCTGAGCTGGGGTCTTATGTACTCCTTAGCTGTTGGCTGAGGATCTCCTGCCACCGGCTCAAAGGACTGTTTTGGTCCCTTATGGAACAAAGCATGAAGAAAAATCCCTGCTCTCCACTCCTGGGAAGGAACTGAGTCCACACTCCTGGGACTCAGCTTTTACCCTGAAAACAGGCTATGAATTCTTTGGAAAGTATATGTAGCCAAACCAAGCCACCACCCCAAAGCTGGAGCAAATGTGAATCCTGGAAAATTGTTGTTTTGAGCGGGGAGGGGGTGGGAAGCATTCTGTACCTTGCTTTCTACTTCCACATGCAGAAAAATTAGATTGACAACTTCTAAATCACACCTTTGTTGTGACGATTCATTGTGCTGAAGCTTCTGAAGGCATGGGGTGTAGCCCCGTGCCTGGGCACACGGGCGTTATACATTCAATCTTTGTTGAATTTGCAATGAGAGGCATGCCTCAGTGCTGCTGCTGGAGGCCACGTCTCCACACAGGCCTCTGCTCGGCATGTCTTCAAGTCTCAACCAGCCTGAGGAGGCAGCCAGAGTGGGGTCTCCTCACCCCTCCCCAGCATAGCCCATTCCTCAACCAAGCAAGACTCCAGATCGAAAGGTGTGCACTCTGGTCCTTAGTACCTCTTCTCAGTGGATGAGCAGATAACTCCAAACCCAGAAGATTCTGACAAAACTCCTCCTTTGTGGGAATGAATGCTTGGCTGCTAAGACTCCGTGTGCCACCTTCTCTGGGAAGACCGACTTAGGAAAGGAGATGTATTCTGTCAGCTGCACGGAGGTGCCTGGAGCTGAACAGCTTGACACTTGAGTGTTGGCTATTCTGTCAGACTTGAGTTCTGTCTGGAATTCTGAGGAGCTATGCCCTGTGGGGTGAGTAATGGGTACCCTGATGACGGGTCTTTCCATGTGCCAAGCAAAGCCTTCTCAAAAGCGCTTCTCACTGCTGTGAGGTCCTACAGCTGGCTGGGCCCAGCCCCCAGGATCTCTGAGTGATGCTTGTGGAGACTCTCCTCGCCACAGGGCAGACCTCAGTGGGCCTCTGTGCCCTCTGCTGGGGTTAGCTTCA
This sequence comes from Physeter macrocephalus, assembly GCF_002837175.3. Taxonomy (NCBI): domain Eukaryota; kingdom Metazoa; phylum Chordata; class Mammalia; order Artiodactyla; family Physeteridae; genus Physeter; species Physeter macrocephalus. Next base: position 9,266,341 of record NC_041216.1, on the reverse strand, counting down.
ACTGTTCTTAATTAACTTCATCAGCCAGACACAGGTATTAGCTGGCGAGAAAAGTATGCGGACATGATGTAGCCCAAGAACCCAAGACTTCCTATTAGCCAGGGGAATTCAAGAAAGGGTGTAGACTACATTCCCAAAAGCTTAGAAGGTGCTTCTGGGACCCCTCGGAGAGCCCCACCATCTCCTCTGAGGCTGTCTCAGCAGAGGATCTTCGCTCAGGCATTCTAGTGCTATCCATGGTCCTGGCCACCCTAAGCCCAGTCATAACCGCAGACCACCAGCCACTGCAGACTGGACAAGAACACTTAGTGGCTGTTCCCCTGGATCGTAAGGGAGTATGTTTGGATTTCCTTCCAGGGGAATCCACGACGATCCAGGGGAGTTTACAGTTATCCCAAGAGAGCTACCTTCAAGACCAGGAGCTTGACCTGACTCCCTGAGCAAGATGGGAGTTAACCAGGTAGCCAAGGGGAGCAGTCCTGCACTCAGCACATCTCCTGAGACCCCCCAGATTGCCTTTGTACATAGGACTGGAGGAAGGGTCTTTGTTCTCCCAAGAGAGGTAGCCCAAGGCTCTCCTTGAAAGCCAACCCCTAGAAAAGGCGAGCCGTGCCTTCCCCAGGAACCACAGAGCCTGAGGACACCCACAACACCCAGCACTGATGGGGATGTACTTCTGGCCACGTGAGATGACAGGTTCATCCAGAGGCTCACAGGACGGGGGAGGCTACTGGGAGAGCTTTGAGCCCCAGCCCCTGAGCCAGCAGCTGTGAAAACAGACCCTGACTAGAGAGGCTGTGTCTCCCCCATAGCTCTCTTAGCAGACATCGCAGAGCACCATGGAGAAGGCACGGTCTCTGCTGCTGCATGGGGAATGAACTTGGCATACACATAACTTTGAAAATTTTATAAAGGGAAAAGAACCTGTTTGCTCTGATTCCAAAGCTGAAAGCTGAAGTGAGAATGGTAGGTATACCCATTCCCCACTGGCCCTCAAGCAGAGGTCACAGTCCAGGATAAGACCCCTAAAGCCTGGTCAGTTTTTCCAGCCCCCAGTCCACCCAGGTGGCTGTGGTCCCCAGATACCTTGGACCAGGACTCTTAGCTGTAGCAATATGGCCTTCAGACTGTTTTTGCAGTTTGGCTCTGGATATATCCCTGGGTTGGACTGGGCTGAAATTTTGCCCATGATCCTCCAAGAAATCTTCTGAGAATCTTCCAACTGGAATAAATTTTTCTTCCTTACCTATTGGTAGCACTTTGTGGCCACATCTATAAATTGCAGTAATTCAAAGATTGCTTTGTAATAAAAGTATGTGCTTGTCACACTCACTAGACCATGAGCTCTTGGCGGACAAGAACCATGTTAGAATTATGCCCATCCCTTTCCCAGTTCCCTTTTCCGACTGTCGGGTGTATAGCAGCCCCTCCCCTCCACATTTGGCTGCATTCAGAGAAATGAAAGGCAGGTAATCGCAACATCGAGTTGTAATGTCACAGTACTGAACTTTGCATCCCATGCCTCACTAGGATATCAATACTGAGGTCAACATTCCTTGGGCCCCAGAAGGCCACCACCATCGTAACCACCCGAGTTATGGCAGCCTCAGCCTGGCCAGCCTCATAGCAACAACATATGACCACAACATATGACCACGTACATCCTAGCCCCATGCCTCAAGAGGCTGCCATCTTGTCAGGGGACCAAGCCCCTCAGGAATGATCCCAAACACCCCTGCAAGCAACGGGCACACAGTAGGTATTCCCTATTAGTGGGGTTCACTAATCTGATCTAGATCACTTAGGAAGGCTTTCGTTCAATCATTCCTGGGCCCCATCCCAGACCTGCTGAATCAGAATTTCTGGGGATGAGACCACGATTCTGTATTTTAAAAAGCCTATGAGTGAGTCTCACAATTAGCTGGGTTGGGTCTATTTTGTATTGGGCAGGGCCATCAAAGATACCTCCTTCCCCCATAATGTATCAATTAAAAAATAAAGGTAACAAGTGCTGTTTGTGACCCACACTGGCGTGGTAGGAAAAGCGATGACTCTGCTTCCTGGGATGTGCTGGTAGCCTCCTTTGTGAGCCATCCCTTCACATCCAGTCTTTGCCTGATGAGACCCTACCCAGGTACACTGAACACTTTTATTGCACAGACTCACTTCTTACAGCCAGACCCTGAGCCCAGCCCAGCCACGCCTGACAGTCGTGGGGAAGTCCTGTCCCCTCAAACCAGCGGGCTGAGATGTGAGTCTGGTTTCATACAGTCAGCATTTGGCGGGCTTGTGAGGAACCCAGCACACCCACAGGCCCACAGAGTTTCAGGACCCTCCCCACCTGCCACCCCTGCCCCACCATGTATGCCCCAGCTCAGGGACTGGGCTTCTGTTCTGGTTCTTGGTTTCCTCTCCAGTCCCTGCTGTGAGTAAAGCTCCTAATGAAACTGCAGCCTCTTGCTGGGGCTGGGATACCCTGCACAGGTAGACCCTGTTCCCCTGGGTGAGGACCTGATTCAACCCAGAAGCCACCTTCACCCATCAAGTATCTGCCTATTTAAGAATAAGGGTAACAAGCGATATATGACCCACACTGGCCTGGTAGGACAAGTGTTGACTCTACTTCCTTGGATATTCTGATTGGAAGTGCTGGCAGGCCCCTTTGTGAGCCATCCCTTCATTCAGGGTTAGTTCTCCGAGCCTCGGCCTCCCTCGACTCTGGGTTACATTTACCAGGCCACCCCTGTGGTCCTGGTAGGCTTCTCAGCCATGACTGCAGTGCCCATTCCCCACTGCAGGAGCAGATAGAGATGCTTCTCAGCTCTTGCCATCATCAGGACTTTCTGCTCAAGGAACTGACCCCTTTGGATTAATGGGGTCCTTCTACAGAGCAGGCGCCCCCAGCTCTGCTCATCACTAGCACAGTGAGACCACACGTCTGCAGTGTCCAGGTGCTGGGGGCCTGGGTAACAGAGGAAGGGGGCCCAGAACTACACACGCTGGTTTTCAATTTCCAGGAATGGACCTGAAATTGACAAACTTGGACCAAAGCAATCCCCAGGTTCCCTGCTTCTCTCCCGGGGCCCCGTGTGTGTTCACAGGACCTTTAAGGCAGCCCAGAGAAATGAGGAGAACATTACATCAGCGGAGGAAGTTCACATCACCCTTGTGATCACAGCCCCTGCCCCAATCACAAGCAGTTCCCAGGAATATTATCCCTCACATCCAGGCTGACGTTTTCAAACCTGAACTGATCCCAGTTCTGGCTCTGAACATTTGAAAGAGGCAATTTCCGAGGACTCTAGCTATTGTGATCATATTTTCTGGGACAAAGGAAAGGATGCTTGAAATTGAACTTGTCCTGGAAAATCTGGGATTATATATTTAGGGGGAACGCCAGGATTCAGCCACAGAGAGGAGGGAAAACGGGACATACTTCATGTGTGCACAGGGCATCGCGGTCGAGGTGGGAGGGGAGTGAGAAAGCACCTGCCTGTTTAAAAATACAGCTAGCAAGCGACGTATGTGACCTATGTGAAGAAAACCACAAAGCTGTTATATTTAGAAAAATGAAAGTAGATGAACAAAGAGAGTGACACACCATGTTTCTGGATGTGAAGGCTGTGTGGTATAAAAATGTCTACTTTCCTCAAGTTAATTTATAGTTTAATAGGAGCACACATATAAAATCCCAATAGGATTTTTTTTTACTATGACAAAATGATTCTAAAATTAATCTTGAAAACAGCAAACAGATGAGAATAACAGTGAATATTCTGAAAGAGAAAATAATTAAGGGAGGAAGGAGTAGTTTCCAGCTCTGCCAGATATTAGAACATATTATAAAACAACAATTAAAATTATTCAACACCGGTGCTAAGATAGAAATAAGCAGCAGAACAAAGTGATGAGTCAAGAAATAGACAACTACATTTGAGGATTCAGAATGTGATAGAACAATTCATTACCCTCAAGTCAAAAGGGAAATGAATTACTTAATAAATCGTGTTGGAAAACTGTGTAATAGTTTGGACAATGTCATGCATGCATCTAAATAAACTCCAGACAGAATAACAAATTATATTAAAAAAAAAAATCAAATTACTGACAAATAACTAAAAATACAACAAGCTGTTTCTTAGATCTGTGGCAGAATGATAACTTTGTTAGCTTTGAAAAGAAATCACAAATATCAAGAGATTTGTCTATATAAAAATGTAAAAGCACTGTACAATGTAAAATAGCAAAACAAAAAGAAAGAAAAAAGAAAGCTAGAGATTGGGAAGATATGTGTATCAAAGAGAAAGATCCTTCAAATTGGAAAGGAAAATACCAACATGATACTCTCGTAGCCACACGTCAGGACAGACGATTGTTACACGGGGGTTACAAATAGCAAATGCCCCATGGCCTTGCTGGGCAGGAGTGGACCCAGGCCAGCTGGAGAAAGGCCAGGACTGGAGTCTCTGTCCAGGGTCCTGTAATGGAAATCCTGACACCACTTTCATACCTCTTGTTCCAACAGGGGCATGCTTCCAGCCATGGGTACCAACCAGTCTCTCCAGACCCTACTCCCATGGACCCCACCTCTCTTCTTTCACTCACCCCCGGTTGGCAACAGCCAAGCCCTGCAAATCAAGTATGCAGACTGTGCATGTGTGTGTGCACGCGTGTGTGTATGTGTGTGTATGTGTGTCAATGTATCCAATGAACATCCTCCTTTTGCAGAGGTCCAGACCCCCTAGAGCATAGGGGTGGTTAGGGGGAGGAACACAGGGAGCAAGGGACAGGAGGGTGCTAGGAGAGGACCATTTCCCATAGCATCCCTGTGTGGAGCACCCTCCTTTACCTCCCAACCCTTCAAGGCCCAGCTCCAGCCCTGTATCATCTGTGACATTTTCTTTGAGCCCCAGAGGACCCACTTCTCCCTCCCTTGGTCTCTCAAGGTTCGGCTGCTGATTTGTAACTCGCACTGTATACATCTCAGTATATTCCCATTTCACACCTATGCCATATGCATTAGGAACTGAGCAATTAGGATTCACACCTTCTTGTGGTGGTTTACAAAATGGCGAAGGGAAGCTGGCATTTGTGCAGTCTTGGTGTTTCTCTGGTGAAGGCTGTTTTGAAACTTCTTCTGCAAGTGGCTGTTAATGGACTGATAATTGGTTTCCTGGCTTCCTTATGAAGTGTGAAGTATTCTGCTAGCCTGTCAACAAAGCATCAAGTGTTGTGCAAACCACCATCAGAATTCAACTTATACCTATTAAATTAGCAATTTTTAAAAGGCCGCACAAATACTTGAGGTTTGGCGATGCTGGTAGAGGTCACAAGAGATATATGTGACCTATATGAAGAAAACCACAAAGTTGTTATATTTAGAAAGGGGAAGTAGATGAACACAAGAGAAATCTATGCCATATTTCTGGATGGGAAGGACATGTATTATACGAATCTTATTTTTAACCTTAAAGCTTTTGCTGTTGACATTATGACCCGGCACAACATTCTGGGGGAGAAACATAGGAGTATACATCAAGAGCTATTTTTAAATGTTCCTACTCTGGCCCAACAACATCACTCCTGGAAACTTATCTTAAGAAAATAATTCAAGAGAAGAAAAAAAAAAAAGGCCATACACTTGAGGATGTTCATTATAGCACAACAGTGAGAGGCCCGAGTACCGCAAAACAAACAAACAAAAAAACATACGAAATATGTGTGTACATGCATAAGAATAATAAAAAAAAAAGGAATGGCCAAATTTGAAAATGATTAAGGAAATGAATTAAGAGTATCTTATTCATTTCAACTTTTAAAATACTAGAATATACCAAAAGCCTGTGTTGAGTAGTGGCCCTTAAGCCCCAGATACTTATTGAAAGAGTTAACAGCACATTATATAGTACATGGCACTAAGAGATCACCACTTCAAGCTGAGCAGGGTCATCCCCAGAGGCCCTCCAGTTTAGAATTTTACCAGGAAAAGCCATACCCTCTTATGCAGCTGACTCTGTACATAGCAGGTGCTCAATAAATCAAAATGGATGGATAAATGGATGTGGGTAGAAGGAATGAGGAAAAAGTAAAGGTAAGGAAATGCCTTTGACACCAGTATATTGCATATTGGTGTGCAAATACTGACGTAGTCCCAACAAGGGTCATGGATCTAGCCTTCATGAATTTGTTGCACTCTTGTCAATCTCTGTTACTTCATGGGGGTAACACAGACAACAGTTTGTTTCTGTAGTCTGGACGAATTTTGTGTCCTAAGACTTCCCTGTTTCTCCTGCTGCAGATGACCCCTTGGATTCTGGATGGCTGGTGCAATAGAGAGAGTACAGGATGTGGAGTAGCAGCCTGCTCTGTCAATTAATAGTTTAAACTCCAGCCCATCATTTAATGGTTCTATAACCTCTGAGCCTATGTACCTTGTCTCCTTGAGCTTTGTTTTCATCTGTAAAAATGAGAGAATAAATATTCCATAACGTTGTAGGGAAGATGCCTATCTTCCCAATGACATAAAACATGTAATAAATGCTGGCATCTTCCCTTACCCCATGCTTCCTCACTGTCACTATTCTACAGATTTTAATCACGATCTAACACACAATGCAAATAAACACACTTCATTGTATTTAGAATTTGACAAGACTAGGTTATCCTAGATTGGTGGTTCTCCCTCCTGGGTGGCTTTTTCCTCCAGAGGATGTATGGCAATGTCTGGAGACATTTTTGGCTGTCACAGATGGCAGCAGGAGGTGGGGGTGTGCTACTGGCTTCTAGCGGGTAGAGAACAAGGCTGCCGCTAAAACATCCTGCATTGCACAGGGCTATCCCCGACAAAAAAGAATCATCTGGCCCCAAATGTCAGTAGTGCTGAGGCTGAGGATCCCGATGACCCTAGGACTCAATCCATTTCTCTGTCCAGCAACGTGTGTGTGTGTGTGTGTGTGTGTGTGCGTGTGTGCGTGTGTGTGTGTGCGTGTGTCCAGAGCATAGGGGTGGTTAGGGGGAGGAACACAGGGAGCAAGGGACAGGAGGGTGCTAGGAGAGGACCATTTCCCATAGCATCCCTGTGTGGAGCACCCTCCTTTACCTCCCAACCCTTCAAGGCCCAGCTCCAGCCCTGTATCATCTGTGACATTTTCTTTGAGCCCCAGAGGACCCACTTCTCCCTCCCTTGGTCTCTCAAGGTTCGGCTGCTGATTTGTAACTCGCACTGTATACATCTCAGTATATTCCCATTTCACACCTATGCCATATGCATTAGGAACTGAGCAATTAGGATTCACACCTTCTTGTGGTGGTTTACAAAATGGCGAAGGGAAGCTGGCATTTGTGCAGTCTTGGTGTTTCTCTGGTGAAGGCTGTTTTGAAACTTCTTCTGCAAGTGGCTGTTAATGGACTGATAATTGGTTTCCTGGCTTCCTTATGAAGTGTGAAGTATTCTGCTAGCCTGTCAACAAAGCATCAAGTGTTGTGCAAACCACCATCAGAATTATTTGTATCTTCCTTCTCTTGTATCTCTTGTTGTGGAGGAGTAAGTGGATAGGCTCTCGATGTTCCTGTGAGGAAGGTGAAGAGTATGTGTAACCTGTGGGGAGCTTTCTCACCAGGACCCCAGGTTGAGCATGTTTCCCAGGCAGAGCCCAAAGAGCTCTGACTCCAATGCCTGGCGCTTGGCACGGGGTAGACACACAGTAAATACTGTTGAATGGATGGAAACTGGCACTGGTGCCACCTGATTTGGAGCAGTGATCCCTGGAGATGTGAATTAGCCAAGGAAGAAGAGAGAGTAAGAGGAGAGAAGCTGGCTCCATCTTTTCTTTCAAAATGCTTTTCACTGCGAGAAACATCATCTTCTTTAAAACCGAGTGAAAAAAAGACCATCTATTGAGCATCGACTGCTGTGAGGGCAGATCGAAAGCCAACGAAATGATTCTGAAGCCCCTGCTTGCTACAGAAAATGTTTTGGAACATGAAGGCAACAGTGTACTTGTGTAGTCTTGGCAGGCAATTCCCGAGTAAGGAACTGTTCTGAAGAAAATGTTTCAAGAGAAGAACAATGCACTGCTGTGCACTTTTTGGACAACTGTTCAAAGAAATTTGAGCCATCAAAACATCTCCCCAATCCTCTTCTAAACCCTCAGAAGGAAAGAACAGTACAGTTTGCTAAAGATTGTGTTAATATTTATTGTGACTAATGTGTGTTAAAATTTTGTGTTAAAAGCACCTCTAGCTAACGTTTGCTAGAGGTGCTTTTCTATGTACATTTATGACCACATTATAAAACACAGAGGCTGACTGTACTATTTTATATTTTTATAAATGCTTACAGATGTTGTCCCTTTTCTGCAGATCACACACCATGATATATTTGATCTGGGATCCGAAGCAGAACGCCAAATTTTAACTTTATCCCTTGAAGCATGAGCTGCTCTGTAAATGACCCAGTTTAGAAAGTGGTTTCCAAGTATTCACGATGGAAAATGTGAGGACTGTCCATGTCATCGTTGTCTTTTTCTATAAATACGATCATAGAGGCTTAGAATTTGGGGAGTGCCACCCCATCGGATAGATTAGTAAACCAAACTCCAGAGAGGAGTTGCCCTGGCCATAGTCACAAAACTGAGCCGGGACTAAGACACAGGTGTCTAGATGTTGAATCCAGAGTTCTCTCAGAGCACCCGGATTTTCTTAGTACCATCTTTCACCACCTGAGGGCAAAGCCCAGGACCTAGGGATGCATCAGCTTAAGGGCTGGGTACTCAGTAGAGAGCGGACAGATGGCACTCACTCGTGACCTTGCTTGCGGTGCAAAGGCCTGGGGCCAGCTGGCTCTCCCTGGCCTCCTCCACTGAAGCCAGCACCCCTGAGACTCAAGCTGTGTCTCTTACACCCAAATGACCAGAAAAGCCCGAGTAATGGGAGTACCTTGGGGATACCATCCCCCATCTCCCAAAATCATCCAGAAGAAGAAATGCCATCCTAGCCCCACAGAGCGCCTGCTTCACGTTCTCATTAGTAAGCCTGGGGCTCCTCTTCCTTATTTTAAACCACAGAGAGCACCCCCCATATCTTCCAGGACTGCTCTGCCCTCATCTCTTCTCAGGTGATTGTAAGCAGTACCCAGCATCCTGTCAGCTTTCCTCCTGGAAATGAGGGGCCTGCTGAGCAGCGCTTACAGAAGGTTCTGGAAAGATTTCCTGAAACTACTTCTAAGAGCCAAAGGGTCAAGTAAATTCCTGGAGGGCTTGAGTGACAGACCCCCGCCCCCCCACCTGTAGCGTTCTGCTCCCCGCATCTCTCAGCTTGTGGGGCAGGGAACTTTATCCTGGTTCCAAGTGGCTGGCTGGCCCTGCTACACACTTCACTCCTGCCAGCTCTCTGTCCCAGAGACCTGATCCTTTCCAGTTCTCCCTGCCTTGTCTCACCTAGATGGATTTCAGAGATGGAACACCCACACTACCTGGGACTCCCACAGTCTGGACCTTTGCCTTCTGAGGTCCTGCCTCCGACCCACCCCGTGGAACTCCATTCCACCCACCCACTCTGCCCTGGGCTCATTTCTAGACTGTCAGGCCCTTTGTTCCTGCCTGCCTGGAGCTGCCCCCTGCGAACCTCCCCTGCCCCTCTGGTCCCCTTGGCTTTCAGGGTACACATATCTAACCACACTGGGCCAGAGATGGGCAGCCAATTTCATGCAATTTTAGTTTTTTCAATAAGGGTGATTTGCTTAATGTGTATCTAAGAACGATTTGATCTTTAAACCTCTGCAAGAATGTTTACATAAGCTCACAAGTCATCAGAAATGCTTTGTCAACTACACAAAGTGATTTTTTTGTTTGAAAAGTAGAATCGCCATGGTATGACCCAACTCACCAACTCACATGCCAAACTCTCTGTCATCACAGATACTCCCTTATAGTCTCCCATGTCATTCCTCTCCCCGGCCCCAAGGGGCAACCACTCTCTATGAGGCAGCAATCCAAGGCCCTGAGAAGCCCACTGAGATGGCAAGAAAGATCAGAGGGTCAGTCTGTCTGCCCTTCCCCGAGGGAAGCAGATTGTAAGAGACGGAGAGGGGCAGTGGCAAGGGCTGGGAGAAGAAGAGGTGACAGCCCCGAGAGGTAGAACCTTTGATTTCTCAACAAAGACCAAGCCTGCTCCTCTATACACAGTCCCCTTACACTTGCCAATTTCCCCGGGAGCCAGGACTTAAAGTATTCTTTGCGCCGGAAAGTGAGGTCAGACCATCCCAGAGAAAGGAAGAAAGGATTCCTTGTTATCTCCGGAGAACAGAGCACTCAACTCCAACCCTTTCTCTGAAAGATCAACAATTCAAAGACAGCTTGATCCCCAACCCTCCCTAAATCCAATGCAAGAGGAAGCAATCTGATGAAACTTTGTATATATCCCCGCAAGGCCATGGTGTCTCGTGGTACCCCAAGGCTGGCACAGAGTCTACAGTCTTACGAAATCGCCAGCACCTTCTGCCCTGGCTCGACTATATGGCGTCAATGACAGCAAGAAGGGTGAGGAGGAAATGTTGGGGGTCTGATGTTGCTCTCAAGGGTCACCAGGGAGAGTAAGACGGTGTTGAAGAGGGCCCCCAAATGTCAAGAGCAATCATTCTCAGTGCTATGATCCATGTCACCTCCAGAAATGAGGACTCAGCCAGCAACGTTTTGAGAAGAAGAAACCAACCAGAATGAAGCTACGGTTACGACCTACGAGGTTCCCAAGGATGGGGTCCGGATTAGCTAGGAAATGGGCCCCTGGCCTCTCGGTGGAGACCCCGAAGCGGCCCCCTCCCCGCTCACTTACACACGCAGCCTGGCTTCTTAGCCGACCACTGGTTATTCTTTTGGCACGTGATTGCCTTCTGCCCCACCAGCTCAAAGGCCGGCTGGCACTCAAACTGGAGTGTATCACCGTGGCGAAACCAGGAGCCTTCCCTCCGGCCGTAGGCAGGTATGCCAGGATCTCCACAACTGCCCTGCTCGATCTCTGCAAGACAGAAAAAGAGAAAACAGAGACACATGGTGACTCCATGCCTCTGGGAGCTGGAAGGCCATGCTGCACCTCTGCCACGAGGCTGAGCTCGGAGGGACCCAGGTGGGCTTTTGATGAGAAACCCTGCAAGGTCGTCTTTAAAGCAGCATCTTGGGAGGATCAGGCCCTCCTGCTCTCAAATGCCTGGACTCTATGTCCACATAGAGTGTTCCAGGTGCCTGGATATTTTCACTCAGGGAAGGTGGGTCTACATTCTTTGAGACACCTGTCCTAGGAATTCACAAGCTCAGAGTTGGGAGAGATCTTTACTGACTTGACTTGCACTCAGATTACTCATGTCACTTGATAGATTTTAAGCTCAGTCCCTTCCTGAGCAGTCAAGGCAAGCGCAAGATGAGAAGGTGGCTGACGCTTTGCTGCTCGCCTTTCCCCCAACCAGAGATTAAGTGAGAATCAAGATTCACTGCCTTCTGGTGCAGAAGCACTTTCACGAAGATCCATTTTTAATTCAGTTTAAGATGGGAGCAGGTAAAATGAAACACATGACCCATTAAGTATGCCTTTAAAGTTCATTTGATTCAACAGTGGTGAATCAGACAGGGAGTGGGTTCCCTGAGACAGCTCTGAGGGTCTGGGCTCAGGGGACATGATGGGCTGGCTGCCTCGCGGCACAGTCAGTCAGGACCCCGACGTTCCAGGAAAGGAGTCTGTCCTGGCCAAGTCCCTGGAGTTTCCTCCGGAGTTGCCCCCGCTTCCACCAGCCCCGTGCTTGGTGCTGTGAGAGATAAAGGGCAGGGAGTGGGGGAGGAAGAAGCAGGAGGGAGCGAGGGGGAGGAGGAGGAGCTCTGCTCCCAGAGAGGAAGGCACCCTGCAGGAAGGACGCGAGTCATGACTGATGTGACATATGGTGAGGTGAGCCCCGAGTACTGCCGCCTTACATGGATGGGCTGTTGACTGTCACATTCATGGTTCCCTACTATTGGCAGAACAAGGCATTCTTTGGCTGGGATTGTGGGAGTGCGTGTGTGTGTGTGTGAAAGAGAGAGAGAGATCGAAGTCAAACAGCAAGAGTCCTTGGGTTCGGGGGAGAAGAGGGGTCTGTGTGAGCAGACACCAGGCCTGAGGACTCAAGGGCAGGTCAGCTCACCTGACTCTCATCTCACACGTGCCCCTGGCCTGTCCCTCTACACACAGCCTGAAAGCACACCTCAACCCTCCTCTGAAGCTGGCTCTTCTCCTGCCAGGGCTGGGGGAAGGCAGTCACTGAGGCATTCCCAGGAAGGTGGTCCCTTGGCCCCAGGTCCCAGAGCCCCAGGGGATGGGAAGGAACGGAAGACGGGCCCCGGGACAAGTCAGCCTGCAGAAGTGAGCAGCAAGGCCCTCTTTCTTCCGGTGTCCCCAAACACGTTCTCTCTGGGGCGTGAGGCCCTGGCGAGGACTGTCACTGAGGGCACCCTGAGACCTGGAAGAAGGTACCCAGTGTTTGAAGACAGAGCTGGGGCTCACTGCCTGGGACAGGACCCAAAATGTTCAAGGTGTCCTGGTGAGGCCCCAGCAGGCCGTAGAAGATGTAAATGTGGGGTCCACCTGCCGGCATCTTAGACCACAGCAGCTACTCTGAAGGTGTGATCAGCTCCGGAGAACAAGCATCCTGAGCGGGAGGAGGAAGCTGCCCAGCCCTCTCCACTGTGCAGGCCTGGCTGTTTCCACACCCATCCAATTTCTCCTGCCGTCAGTGCGATCAGAAGCATATAATGAGCACCTACTGTGTGCCAGTCCCTGTGCCAGACACTTGAGACCTGGACGTGGGCTCTGGTCTCAAGGACTGAACAATCCTGACCAGGAAGCAAGTAGTTACGACACAGGGTGATTTGTGCCATGGATGCGCCCAGGAGGGGCTACACAACTCAAACTTGGGGGGTGGGGCTGGAAACAGGGTGCGGGAGTGATGCACTAACCTTGCACACAAACTGGTAGGGAGCACAAAACTCAGCCATCTAGACAAATACGATCTTAGTGCAGTACTTTGTTTTTAGAAAATCAAAACTGATGCATATAAATCAAATCCAACATGAAGAAAAACACCAGAACTTAATAAAAAGACCAGATCCGACCCAGCACTTGCACAGCTCACCTCACTTGTCTCACCCTAGTCCCGGCCATCAGAGTCTGTCATTATTGAAATGTTATTTTTTTATCATGGAGATGTTGCATTAATCTTGGTTTTAAAAAAATACTACATTAAAATATTATTTAATTACTGAGTTCTTTGGTGCCTCCCTTAAAATTATGCCCAAGGTGAGTGTCTCTCTCATCTCAGCCCAGTCCCAACCCTGGCATCAGGGAAGGCTTCCTGGAGGAGGCCTTCTTGGAGGATGTTTAAGCTGAGGCCTGAAGTCTGTGTAGGAGCCAGCAGGTGAAAGGAGTATGTGGGATTCATTGCAGCATTATTTACTAACAGCCAAGCCATGGAAACAACTTACATGTCCAAGAAAATGTGGCGCACACATACAATGGAATCTTTTTCAGCCACAAACAAGAAGGACATCCTGCCATTTGTGACATGGGTGAAACTTGAGGGCGTTATGCTAAGTGAAATGAGTTGTACAGAGAAAGACAAATACCGTGTGATCTCACTTACATGTGGACTCTAAAAAAAATGAACTCATAGAAACAGAGAGTAGAATGGTGGTTGACAAGAGTGGGGTGGGGGAAATAGGTGCAGGTGGTAAAAGGATACAAAGTTCCAGTTATAAGATGAATAAGTCAGGGGGCTATGATGTACGGCAGGTGACTCTGGTTAACGACAGTGTATTGTATATATTGTATATATATGTATATTGGAAGTTGCTAAGAGGGCAGGTCTTAAAAGTTCTCAACACATATACACACACAAACTGTAAGGTGAGGTGATGGGTGTGTTAACTAACCTTATCGTGGTAATCATTTCACAATATATACATATATCAAATCAACACGTTGTTCACGTGAAATTTACACAATGGTATATGTTAATTACATCTCAATAAAGCTGGGAAGAAGAGAAAGGCATTAGTGGGAGGGAGAGGAGAGGAAGGACCCTTCAGGTGGGGGAGGAGCCCATGCAGAGTCTCAGAGGCTGTTTGCAGGACTGCAATGATAGCAGTGATGATCACTTACTAATCGTTACGATCATCACGAACTTTTAGTTATAGAACTAATCACTCTATAGCGCTGACTATGTGCGGGCAGCCACTCTGAGAACTTTACATATAGTGAATCATTTCATCCTTACAGTACACTGTGACCTAGGTACTATTATCTCCATTTTAAAGGTGAGGAAACTGAGGCACAGAGAGGTGATGTAATTATCCAAGGTCACAGAGCCAGGAAATGGTGAATCTGAGGTCCAAACCCAGGTTGTATGGTTCCAGGGCTCTTCACCACCATGCCACACTGCCTTTCCACAAGCATGAGTACTTTCCGCCAGGTGACGAGAGATGAGGCTGGCGGAGGCAGGCAGGGTCAACCCACAAAAGGGCCTGTTGGACCTGCGAACGACACTGGACTTCAGAGTGTAGGCAGTGGGGGCTCAGGAAAGGGTTTCATTCCACTTGGCATTTCATGGTGTGGATTTTAAAAGGTCACCCTGACTGCTGCCTGGAGAACGGTCTGGGGGCAGCAATTCTGGAGGCAGGGCGGTCATTCATTCATTCAACAAACATCTGAGTGTCTCCTTAGCATGAGCCACCGTGCTGGGCACTGTGGGTGAGACAGAGAACAAGGCAGACACAGGCCCTGCCGCCATGGAGGTTCCGTTCCAGAGGGAGGCTCCCAATGATCTGGGAGCTGTTTTGACAGCATCCTGGGCTGGGCACAGGCAGAGGGGGTGGGGAGAGGTAGAAGGACGTGGGAGGCCTAAAGCAGGAAGAAGCCACAGGCCACACTAAGAGTGAGCAGACAGGGGATAAAGGCGGGGCAGGGTCTACGATGACTGCAGCGCCTGGCCTGGGTACTGGGCGTGCTTTCATCTTCAGCAGAGGCAGGAGGAGGAGCAGGGCTGGAGGGTCACTCGGCACCTCCGCGGGGACATACCTAGTAGAAAGGGGCTATGTGGGTCTTATGCCCACGAGGAATGTCTGGTCTAGAAATACAGAATTTGGATTCAGCTCATAGAGGGTCATGAGAAGAATGAGACCACCCAAGGGGAGACATCAGTCCGTACAGAACAGCTAGGGACGCTGCAGGGACCAGCAGAGGTCTAGGCTAAGATGCTGCAGGGAGCGGAGCCCCAGAAGCTTAGAGGAGAATGAGTTTCAGGAAGGAGACCAACAGCACCGAGTGTGGCAGGCAAGTTTAGAAAGGACTGGAAAGCAGGTCAGTGAAAGGAGCTCACTGGATACTGGCCGGAGACTGAGTGCGATGATGGGGCCGGCCCGGCACTGACGGGAGAAGAGGAAGACGATCCGGGAAGAGGAGATGACTCATCAGGAAGGCATTTCTTGGAAGTGAAGCAATAGGGAGAATTCAGGTGGCAACTTAAGAGGAATATGGCCTGGAGGGGGCAGCTGAAGAGGCTTTTTAAGGTCAAAGAAACTTGACCATAAGTAAATGCTGGGGGAGGGCAGAGAGAGAGAGAGAGAATATGAATGGATATAACTGAATGAGAGGCACTGGTTAGCTGAAATGGGCAGTGACAGCACGAGGCTATGGAGAAGCGGGAGGCCGGGGCCCAGCGCATGCTGGGGGGCTCACCTTAGAGACCAGGAAGCTCCCCTTCCCTCGTGGTGGGGGGAGAGGGAAGAGGTGATCACAGCGAGCTTTCAGGTAGGAGAGCGGGAGGCTGAAGAAGATCTTGTGATGACACAGGCTCTACCTTCCTAGTGGAGGAGGAGGACATATGATGTTTGCTGAAGGTGAGGGACGAGTTGTGGGGAAAATGATGTGACATTGACAAGAACGTCCGCAACAGTCGCCTGGAGAAGAGGAATCATGGCTGGAAGGACTGCCATGCACCCTGGGGTCCACGGAGGGTGGAGACAGCTCATTTACAGGGGTGCTGCCAGCGAGCAGGGCTGTGTGGCTTGTTCCAGATCCCTCAGAACCTGGTTCACGTGCACGTGCAGAAATGGCAGGGCGGTAGGCAGGGAGTCAAGGATACTGTTCAAGGAATGGCTGATGTGTGACGCAAGGGTCTCAGGCTGAAGGAGGAAGGAAGGGAACAGAGGGGGAGGGGGAGGGGATGGGAACGGAGAGCCCAAGAGAAGGATGGTGAATGGAGTAGAGGGAGGAACGGGTGGGGGAGCGGAAGGGACGAGGGGCCCCAGAGCAGGTGGGTGGGAGTGAAGGCTTCAGAGGTGCCAGAGAGCAAGGTCCGCACTGACAGGATGGGAGAAGGCTGAGAAACGAGAGGCAAGGTGATGGCGAGACTCAGAGTGGAGAGGAAGAGGCTGGCGACATCCATGAGGAGGGTAGCGAGTGGCAGAGGTGGAGACAGCCTAGGTCAAAGGAGAAGGGTTTGCACGTAGGTGGAACAGCACTGGAGAGCGAGCGCATGAGCCCACCGCTCAAATGTGGAGTTCACGGGGCCTGCGGACAGGAGCTGCGAGTGCTGGAGAGGGCTCCTGGGTAGGGGTGACCTCGGGGAAGTCAGGTTTAAGGGCGCACTTGGCAAAGAGGTCCAATGCGTTGGAGAGGGGCATGTGCAGACCATGGAATCAGAACCAGGTCGGGGGGAGAGGAAGAACAGAGCAGGATGGTTCGAGAGTTTGAGAGCTCCTTTCAGGAAGGCAGGGGGGCTGGGGGCTGTGGCCCTCAGACACCCTTGTCCTGGTCTGGACCTTCCCTCCAAGCCCAGCGCCAACCCCTGCTGGGGACACACGGGAACCAAGTCCCCTCGCCTTCCTGCAAGGGGACTCCCTGGGCTCCACAGCCCTGCCTGAAAAGGCACGTGACCTTGACCCTCCTGGCCAGGTGCCGACCAAATCTGACATCAGGGCCCAGAACTGCAAATCCATAAGCCAAATTCTGACTTGGAGGAAATCATGCATGCAGCTTCCTGTTATCTGGCCTAATAGCATTCCCTTCTGTAAGTGTTTATCTTTCTCTCTCCCTCCTTCTGTTGACCAGAAGCAAGCTGGCAAACACAAGATGCATGTTTCAAAGACCCTCAGAATTCCATCACGACTGGGCTCTGCATATTTGCTTTCCCCTTTCTCCGCTGTTTTATTCCTATCATCTGTGATCAACCTTACCGTCTTCTCCCCAGGTTTTTCAATTTGTGATACCAAATTGGAATCCTCTCTTATGACAATGTCTGTAGAGAAGGAACTGCTTCTCGTGTCTGTATAAATTCACCATTGGATGGGCTCCAAGAAGAGCAGCGCCGGGTAGAGGGAGAGGAGAGTCCGACCATGGGCTACGATTTGCTGCCTTTCCAACCGGGTGGGACTTCATTTGTTCCTTCACTGATTCACTGTTCCCTCAGCCCGGGCTGCAGCTTCCTCGCCTCCCCAATGTCACACGGCCGACTGCTCACGCTACAGACTTTAGCTTAAGACGTCACCTCCTCAAGGTGCCTTCCCTGACCTCTCTTCATAGATGTGTCCCTTTTCCTTTGCTCTCTTGGCACGCCGGTCTTTTTCTTTGTAGCACCGATTGTAAGTATTCCTCTAATCATTTCCTTAGTTCCTGTTCTAGACATTGCGCGTATAGCGGTGGACAAAAGGGCAAAAATCTCCGCTCTCCTAGAGCCTACTGTCTGTTGGGGCATCAGGGACAACTTGGTTCACCATCTCAGCCCCCACTGGCGCCCCACTGGCGCCCCGCTGGCTGCCAGGTGGCTTCCTCGTTTCTCATCTCCCCACCCACTGGAAGGGAAGCCCTATGGAGGCAGGCGTCAGTTACGTGTTGTTGATCGCTTAGCACAGCGTCTGGAGCACAGACAGCACGCTGCTCAGTGTGTGAGCATAGCTGATATGCGTTGCACGGGGAGTGTGTCAAACGCCACGCTCAGTGCTAATGATACAGAGCTGCCTGACCCAGGGCCCCTGCCCTTGGACAACTCACAGTCAGGTGGCTCTAGAGATAGTCACAGAGTAAATGATGGGGGCCTGGACGGGGTGTGTACCTGACCACACAACCTCTGGGGGCAAAGGGGAGGCAGCTCCGGTCTCGGGCTGGGGCTGGAGGAGGCAAAAGGCTTCATGGAGTTTGCCCAGGCAGACACAGGAATCAGCCTGGATTCTGCCCTCCCCTCCCCTCCCCATCACAGCCCTCGCTAACCACCTCCTGGAGGCTCCTCCTCCCGGACATCCCTGCACCCTCTGCTCTCCGCTCTTCCCCTCACCGCCTAAGTCCACCCCTCTCAATCCCTCACCTGGGCATGGCGTTAGGCAAGAGCCGTTCCCCTGCCCCTTCCCTCTATACTCTGTCGTATTCTGCAAAGCAGCACGAGATCGCTCAGGAACACACATCTGATCATTAGCGTGCCCTGCTCATTGATTCTTCCATGGCTTCCCCAAAATCCACAGATGAAAACCCCAACTCCTTGGCACGGCAGGACCTTTGCCTGCCCCCTCCCACCCCAGCCTCCTCTTTGTCCATCTCCGACCTTGAGATTCACCACAAAACGGAGCCACCTGCAGGGGGCGAAATAGTGCGAAGGTGAGGACGCTGAGAAAGTCCTGGATCTGTATCCTGGCTCTGACACTAAGTGGTAGACCTTGGGTACCTTTCATATCCTCTCTGAGTCTTAGTTTTGTCACTTGTAATACAGAAATGGTAATAATAACGGCTACCTTGCAGGGTTGTTTTGAGGATTAAATGAGTTTATGTATATAAGACAACTGTCAAAATGTCCAGCACGTGGCACGTAACCAGTAACCAGGAGGTGTTTCCTCAAGGTCATTATTGGCCCACTGTCGGCAGAGCCCAGCTGGCTCTCACATGGCTCTAACTTGGTACCTGCTGTCCTCTCTTCCTAATGAACACCCCCCACTTGTCCACTAGACAAAGAATCATCTCTCAGTGTCAGCTCAAGTGCTTCCTTGGGGCTGTACCCTTGAATCACCCAGGCAGCCCTAGGAGCTCTCTCTCTCTCTCTCTCACTCCCAGCCCCCTTGGACAATGATTGATTGATTGATTGATTTTTTAAATTCTGGGGAATAGTTAGAAGTTCAATGTGGCAGATGTGATGATGAAAGGAGATGAGGCTGGAGAGATGGTCTGGGAGACCATGAAGAGCCGGGATCAGCTCCGTACAGCTGGGGGTCTCACCCCTTCTGCTCTTTGTACCTCCAGAACCAAGCGCAGGGCCTTATGCATCCTGAGCCCTCCAGACCAATTGTTCAACCAGCACTGACTCCTAATGAGTGACCAGGCCATCTCTGGTGCATTAAGACGACCTCTGGGCATGCCTGGATCTCATGGATTTTCCTGGGCACCACATCCCACTCCACTCTTCTACTGATGATGAGAAGGGCACAAACAGGCAAGAGACAGAGGGCGGCTGTACATGTATCTCTGGGAATCTGTGCATCGTTCTCTGCACACAGTTTTCATGAATGGGATGGAGATGTGGGTGGATGAAGTGGGTGACATTCGTCCCCCCCATCTCTTTCCTCCCTCCCATCCCTTTCCTCCACCACACTGTCATGGGTGTGTCACAGACTGAAGGAGGTTGGGAAACAGGGGTGAATATGGTGAATATGGGGTGAAGACAAACATGTAGAACATCCAGGTTGCCCCCAAGCTGTCTGTATCAGCCCCAGACTGGAGCTTGCCATTTGCAAAAGCCCATGTATTTAAAGAGTATATCTCATTGACAGATTACTTCCTGCCAAATTTTAAAGGTGCAGCATCCTTTGCTGCTTAGCACCCCTGCCTCCCGGGGGCCAAGAAAGACTCGTGTGTAGTGTGGGTCCCACTGGGCCTTCCTGAGAGGGGCAGCTGCTGCCTGTATCTAGCAAACCTCTAGGTCCCAGTGCCTGAGGAAGCTTTAAGGGTATCATGGAAACTCAGTGAGCACCTTAGGAACGTGCCTGGCGTCATTCCTGGTTGAAGTTGGAAAGTTTGGGCCTCTGAGCTTATGGGGATAAAGTAAGAAGAGACAGAGGTCCTGAACATTGCAGACCGGAAGCTGAAAATGGCCATGTGCTTAACGCTCTGATTGGAGGAAAGGCAGGGTCCACAAAGGAGCAGAGTCAGGATGCTGGGCTGCTGCCCTTGGTCTCCTTTCAAGCTCGGCTCCAACACCATCTGTTTCAGGAGGCCTCCTGGTGCCACCACCAGAGTTCAGTTCTGGAGAAGGGGATGCAGGCACCGCCTACAGAAGGCTAGACTTGGCCATCTTCCCCCTCCCTGCTTGCTCTCAAACTTTACTCTGTGGAAGTTTTAGCTTCAACCCTAGGCAACCCTAGGGGATCAGGCTTTCTAAGTCAACCTGTTCTCTCTGGGATGTTGACCAACTCCTTTCCATCTTATAAGCGAGTCTTAGCTTCAGACACCAGCTCCTCCAGGGAGCCTTCCCTGATGCCCTCAAGTAAGGTTAGCTGCCCCTCTTTGGTATTTCCCCATTTTCTCATACTTCTTGGACTCTAATGAAGACAGACTAAGACTCGGGTGAAGGCAC
The DNA here is from genome assembly GCF_002837175.3 of Physeter macrocephalus. Taxonomy (NCBI): domain Eukaryota; kingdom Metazoa; phylum Chordata; class Mammalia; order Artiodactyla; family Physeteridae; genus Physeter; species Physeter macrocephalus. The sequence goes on along the minus strand of NC_041216.1, from coordinate 9,245,712 downwards.
AGATTGTCGTTATCCTCGTACCCCCTTGTGGTCTGAACAGTGTCTGTAACACATAATAGGGGCCTAGATGATGTTGAATACACAGGTGACCTTATTTCCAACACAAGTCCCCTGGACTATTGGGCATGCTTTCTGCATGATCTCTACTGCCCTGTTTCTCCATATCTCCAGGGTGAGGGTCCCAGCTCCTTCCTCCCTTAGGCTGGCCTCCGAGATTTAGCATTAGGCTGCCAGATTCCAGGCTCCAAGTCAGAAAGTGAAGAGACTCTGAGATTGATGCTACAACTTGTTAGCAAGTTGTATGTAATTTTATAATGTTTCTGGTAAGTGCTAATTGCCTGTTCCTTAAATATTTCTTATTCTGCTGGGAAGCAGAGCAATTGCAAATATGAATGCTTTCCTACAGCTGGCTGCCCTCATGGAGGGGGCCTGAGTTTCTAGGTGCCAAAGACACAGATATTGACAGAGCTGGAGGCCCCTCCCCGACCCTGACCTGGGATTGTGACGAGCATAATGAGAAGTATTTCTGGGAAATAAATCACTCAACTTTTCCCACCCAGGAGCTCACACTTTTAATGGGCGGGGGGGCGGTGATGATGCTGCAGTGTCACCTGCCTGCCCTACGGAAGCTTTTCTCTGCCTGAACAGGGGCAGATGGGGTATTGATGCTGATGGGGCCAGGTATGCCTGGGGGTTTCTGCCTTCAAACGCCTCATGCCACCTGTGGAACACATGCATCCGGGCCACCCTCCCATCCCTGAGCCAAGATGTCTGTCCTGCATGGAATTCCCCAGGAGCTGGGATAAAAGAAGGGCTAAGATGGAGGTGGAGATAATTCTGAAGCTTTGGGTCATGAGTGCAGGTTAGAAGAGCTGCAGGACTAGGGAAGCAGGGGAGGGGATCAGGCTTTTAAACTGAGTGTGCCATGCCCCATGCTGGAGGCTTCACTGCACGGAATCCTCGCAAGACCCCTGTGAGATGAATGTGTATCAGCCCTTCTTCACAGATGAGAAAACTCAGGCTCAGGGATGTGGAGGGATTGGCTGAAGATCACACACAGAGCCAATGGCAGAACTCGATTATAAAGTGGGTTTGTCTGACCCCAAAGTCTATGGGGACAGTGAAGAATGTGGGCTCTTGGCACCTGAGTGCCGGGAGGTGGTAAAGCGGGACAAAAGGGGATTGAGAGGGTGTAGAGGAAGGGTGCCCGATTGTGCCAGGCCCTGGGCTAGGCCCTGTAGGACCAGATAGATTAATAAACTGTAATCTGCCTAGAATGGGCTCATAGGAGCCAGAATTTGGCTTGGAATTATCATCACTGAGGGCCTTGGATGCCACATGAATGACGGTGCTTTATCCTGAAAGCAGTGAGAAGTTGTCATTAAAGTTTTGTGGGTTTTTTGTTTTTTTTTAAGTAGCAGGGAACTGTGCCAGATTTGGATTCTAGGAAGATCACTGAGCTGCAAGAGGCAGATGGGTGGGGCTGGGGGAGGGGCCTGGAGTCAGGGATGCTGGGTAGGAGGACTGTGTGGTCATCAGGTGAGAGGTGAGGAGGGCCTAGCCACGTCAATGACAGAGGAGCTGGGGCGCCACAGAGGGAGAACTGGCAGAATCTGGGGACTGAGTCAGAGGTGGAAGAGGAAGAAGGAGGAGGTGGAGATGAGGCTGAGTGATGGTGTGGATGGTGGTGCTGTTCACTGGGACGGGGACATGGGAGCAGGGGGTGTGTGGGTGGAGATGGAGAGCTTGGTTTGGGATGGTGTTAATGCACTGAACGTTTGTGTCTCCCCCAGATTCAGATGTTGAAGTCCTAACCCCCAGTGTGGCTGTATTTGGAGATGGGGCCTCTAAGGAAGTAATAAAGGTTAAACCAAGTCCTAGGGTGGGGCCCTGACCTGAGAGGATTAGTGTCCTTATAAGAACAGACAACGCACTCGCACTCTTCTTCTCCCTCCATGTGCACACACCTGAAAAGGTCACGTGAGGACACAGTGAGAGGACAGCCATCTGCAAGCCAGAAAGACATCTGGCAGCCATCTGAAGGCAGCCTGGACCAGAAACCGAATCAGCCAGCACCCTGATCTTGAACTTCTAACCTTCAGGATCATGAGAAAATAAATTCCTGTTATTCAGGCGTCCCAGTCTACGGTATTTTGTTATGGCAGCCAGAATAGACCTAAGACAGATGGGGTGGGCTTAAGATGTCCGAAGGGGAAGCTATGTAAGATGTGTCACAGCTAGACTGACATGCAAGTGGGGAGTAGATCTGAAAGTCGCCAGGATTCAGGCTGAAGTTGAAATCATGGGAGTAGATGTGATCAACGGTGGAAGGTTCTAGAAAAAGAGGATGAAAGCTGAGAGCCTGAGAAGTGCCTGCCCTGAGGGGGCAGTGGGGAGCCATGCAAGAGCTTAGGCGGAGTAGCTAGGAGGGTGGAGGGGACCTAGAAGGCTGCAGGGAGAGAAGCCCAGAGCAGATGGGAAAGGACACAGTCATATTGGGGCCTCAGGGAACTCGACCACCCACCTCTTCCACAGAAGAGGGCATCTCTCCATGAAGGTGTGAGACCCATGGGTGTCACCCTCAAACAAAGGTCAAAGGTGGAAAGACAAGAAGGGAAAGGCAGGCCCATCCTGACATTTAACCCTTCCCAGGCTCCTCTTCCCACTGAACAAAGTGCGAACTCCTTACAAGGCCTTGAGGCCCTTGGTGACCAGGGTCTGTCTTCTGCCACGTCTGCCTTCACACTTTACACAGTGGCCATCGTGAAACACCTCCTTTCCCAGCCAGTCTGGGGAGTGAGGGTGAGGCAGGGGCCTAGGACCGGGGCTATCAGAGCAACCACGGGCCACCTGGGGGACAGGCAGGGCGCCACGTGGCCTGCAGAGGAGGGCACAGCCCGGAGTGGAGGGCAGTGGTCATCACGGAACTTTCTCAGCCCCAGGGGACAGCACCTCTGTGCCAGGCACTGTGCCAGAAGCCTTCGTGATCTCATTTTATAACACTGCACAGCGATGCAATATAGTCGGCATTATTACCTCCATTTTATGAGCGGGGAAACTGAGGTTCAGAGAGACCGTATAACTTGCCTAAGGTCACACAGCTGGGACCAAGCTGGGATTCACCAGCTCTGGTCCAATTCCAGAGTCTGTTCTATCTTCACAGAAGCTGCTGACCCTGTGCACAGAACCCGTGTAGCCCCTGTGGGTTACTGAGGGGTCTAAACGTCCAGACTCTCTTCTCTCTTCCTATTTTGTCATGGTTCCGAGGAGAAGTCCGGCCCACACCTAGTCTGTGACCAGCAGTCACACGGCATATGTTTTTAGGCCAAGTCTATGTTGCCTTCTATTGTCGCCACAGTACCTAGCCTCGTTCTGGTCACAGAACAGGAGCTTAATCAATACCGGCTGAGTGAAATGGCCAAATGACCTAATCCCAATCTCTAGGAACAAGGAACCCAGGCTCATGACTTATTTGACTGGGCTCATGGCTCATTTGACTGGGGCAAAGCTTTGGCTTCTATAAAGATTTTATAAGGAATTGAAATTCTGTAACTTTGGGAGGCTCCCAGTATAAGAGAAAATCATGGGCTTTCAAGCTACAGAGACCCAGCATCGAATCTTGACTCTGCCAGGTCCCACATTTCTGTGTGGCCCTGGGCAGGTCACTTACCCTCTGAGACTCTGATTCCTCTTCTACAGAAGAGCAGCCATCATCACATAGCTGTGAGTACTGCATGAGATGAAGCGGTACTATTCAAACTCGTGCTTAGCTACAAATCCCCTCTTAGAAGAAGGTTTACAGGAGGAGAGGAGAAGATGGAGGCAGGGTCAGAGGCCTCCCTGCTGGGCATCCCCTATCCCACCACCTTGGTGGTGACCGAGGGTACCCTAGGTCTTTGTGTGACACTGTTTGAAAACCCCGAGATAATGAACACGCAGCTTCTGGCACATAATAGGCTCTCAACAAATGATATGTCCCTTTCTTTTCCAATGAAATCACACCAAACAAGCCTAATTCCTCTCTCCCACAGAACAGCCCTTCAAATATTTGGACACAGCTCTCAAGTCTCCCCTGAGTCCACTTTCCCCTGAATAAACATTCAGGGGGCTGTTAACCTTGCTCACTGGGCTTGACTTTAAGTCCTCTTCCTTATCCATCTCAAGCTGAGGTCCCCACGTCTATGCCCAGTTCTCTGATGCCTGATCAGAATAGAATAAAGCAACACTCACTCCCTGGGATAAGTTCTAGTAGCTAATGTTTTTGAAACTTCAAACAGGACTTGATATTTATTCCCACTTCATCTTATCCTGGTAATTTAGCCAATTACTCCACTACAGCTGATTGCTGTACCATCATCCCTCTCAAGCTCATGTGACTTTTGTCTTATCCAAGCCATGAATAAGATATGGAAAGATTAGGGAATGTGGATGGCACAGAATCATTCCTCCCCACTTCTGGAAACGTTCACTGCTGAGTATCCATAGAAGTTCTGAAATGGGGAAACCTTAGAAACTTTTGAGTCTAAACCCATTCCCATTTCCAGAGTAGTGAGGGCCAGGGCTTGGGCCTGAATCAGGGTCTCCTGATTTCTCATCTGGGGCTCTTTCCATCGCCTCACAGCTGCGTATACATAACTATGTGCCAGAAGAGCCCATTCATTTAACTACCTATGTACTCACTAACTACTCACTAATCACACTGTAATCTGCAACATTTTAATTTTCACATGCTTTATCTAAACTTAATCTTCACAGAAGCCCTGTGCCCGAAGGTGTATGATTATCTCCATTTCACAGATGAAGAAACAGAGCCCCAGACAGGCTCCCTGACTCACCACGGAGCTGGAAAGTGACAGAACCAGGATTTGAACTCAGCACGTTGTCACCCAATAGGTGTTCTCTGTCTGCTGTCCTGTCTCACTTAGATGCATGTTTCCTACTCTTCGAACAGTACATCCATCATCCTTACCCCAGTGGGCATATCATGGTTTGACAGTGTTCCTGAAGGAAATAAGGGCTAGCCTCCCGTTATGAGTTGAATCGTATTCTCCAAAAAGATGTGCTGAATCCTCACCCCTGGTCCCTGTGCATGTGACCTTATATGAAAATAGGGTCTTTGCAGACGAAATCAAGTTAAGATGGTGAGCCCTTAATCCACCATGACTGGTGTCCTATGAGAAGAGGAAAGAGACACACGGGGACGTGTGACCACAGAGGCAGAGATGAGAATGATGCAGCTATAAGCTAAAGATTGCTGGCCACCACCAGGAGCTAGAAAGAAGCAAGGAAGGAGTCTACCCAGAGTCTGAGAGGAAGCGTGGCCCTCCTGACAACTTGAGTTCAGACCTCTAGCCTCCAGAGCTGTGAGAGAATAAACTTCAGTTGTTGAAGCCATCCAGTTTGTGGTGATTTGTTAGGGCCGCCCTAGGACACTCATACATGTCCTGTGTACCCGGTTTGGTGACAGAATCCAGGTCCTGGTACAGGAAGAGCCTTTGGTCCACTGGGGGTGTGAGTCACACTGAGCAGAGAGAGGAGTCCTTTGGACCCTAAATAGTCCCGTGTAGAATGATCACGTCTCCGCATGGGGTGGGGAAGGATGCCTTCTCTCCCCCTCCACCGCCTCCTGTCTCTCTAGTCATTTTAAAAACTTAAAGCTCACTTTCTCGATAAAGCTTTTCCCGATGCCCCAGAAAGGATGGCTGCCCCTTCTCTGTGCTCCCATTCGTTCTGTTTGCTGCAATTACCTTGCTTTAATAACAGCTCGTTTGTTTTCTCCTCTGTCTTATTTACCATGATAGCGCAGGCCCCTTGCAGCAAGGGCCTAGATCTGATGCATCTGTTCCCCCAGTGCTGGTCTAGGGTCGGATGCCTAACAAGGCCTTCACAAATGCTCGGGGGATGGTCTCTTCTCCCCCTGCTGTGGGGATCTGCACTAGCAGTCATCAGGAGGCTGGGCAGCGCACGGAGGGGTGATGGTAAAGGTATCTCTTGGACCCCAGACTTTGCCGTTCCCTTAATGCCTGTTCCCACCAAGAGATGCAGGCCACCCGCGTCTGCAGCCTCCTCAGGTCACCAACGGTGTGTGCCTGTCCCTAGCCCTGTGCACATAGTTACTCATCACTCTGACCCCCAAATAGGGTAGCTTGGGCAGCTACTGTCTCCAACCTAAAGATTGTATAAAATCAGCAAGGCTCAGAAAGTTTATGGGGCTTTTCAAAGGTCTACACAAGCCAGGTATGAACCCAGGATGGAACTGATGTGTGTGACTGATCCCAGATAATCCTCAAAACAGCCCAGGAGACCCACTGGACAAAGCAGGAGGCTGGGACTCAGAGAAGTTGAATAACATGCCTAAGGAGAGGAAGCTAGTGCAGGGCGGAGCCGGGATTCGAACCCAGGGCTTGTTGACTCCAAACCAGACCCCGAGCTTCTGACTCATTGGCTCCCCAACAGCAGTTACCTTCGTAAGAAGCCTTGAAGCCCAGGGAGCTGCCACTGCTGTCGGTCTGGAAGAGGAGCCACATTTGATGGTTGGTGCTGACAATGAGATCTGGGACCGACGTACCTGTCAGGCTGTCAGGAGAGAGAGATTCAGAGGCGTGCACCCCACTGTGGCACCCCAAGAGAAGGACGGTGTGACTGATGACATCTAAAGGAATATCTAGGTGCCAGGCCCACTCGGGCAGATACTGAGCCCCACAGTGTTTCTGGCACTGAGCCCGGCAGCACGTGCTCACGTGCTGGGAGACTCAGGACCACTCCCCTCCGGCCACAGGCAGAGCTTGCATCTCAGTCACGACTCCCCTGCCCAGACTCCAGGGCTTGGAAGAGAGATCTGTGTCCTCACTTGCACAGGGGAGGGATGGCTGGAGCCAGATCTAATCAAGGGGGTGTCTACGCCCCTGCAACCTCCTGTCTTTCGTGTGAACTGTATTACAGAAAAGACACAGACAGAAACCCATTTCCCCAGTCGGAACCCAGCCAGTCCTTTTCATGAGGCACCTCTTTCCACTCCAGCATGAGAAGTGAGGCTTAAAGTGCAGCCACCGCCCTGGGCAACGCTCTTGCTGAAGAAGAGAGTTTAGCCATGGAGAGGATTCTGATTCAACTCACATTTACCAGGCACCCACCCAAGTCAGACCATGTCCCTTTCATTATCTTATTTAATGTCCCCAGTAGCCCAGTGAGGTAGAGGTTGTGTTATCCCCACTGTACAGATGAGAAGACAGAGGTGCAAAATGGGCAGTGGCTTTCCCAAGGTCAGCCTGCTGGAGTGGCAGAGTCAGAGTCCATGGCACAGCCTGGGGCTCCTAGAAGAAACCTGGCTTCCTTTTTTCTGCTGAGACCAGACAAACTGCCAGCACAGACGGGGTGTGGGGGGTTGTGAGGGGGTGGTTGGATTAATGGGCCCTAATCTCTGCTCTACCCTGGGGTCTCAAAGCTTGAGGAGGGCCGTTGAGTTGGCTGCAGAGAGGTGATCGGTACTCTGCGAGCACCGTGCCGGTGGAGCGGGGAGAGACCACCTGGGATACACCAGCCTGGTGCGTGTGACATCCCTGGGCTGGGGGCTCTGATATTCTGTAATGAGTAAGGATGGACTCCAGGGTGGTGGTGAGCAAGGGTGAAGACCAAGGCCTCTGCTCTTCCTCTGTGTGACCCAATTACGGCAACTAAGGAATCCAAGGATTTTGCATGTGTTTCCCTGAAGTTTTGAAATTGACGTTGGCCTAAAGAGATCTGAGGGTGGCGGGAGAGCCCCTGGGCTGCTACAGAACTTGTTGGGATCTCACTCAAACTAGACTGGTCCAGAGACCTGGGTACAAGCCCTGGATCTGCCATTCATTTGCTGTGGGACCTTGAGCAAATGGTTGAGCCTCTCTGAGCTTTTTCACTCCCTATAAATGAGGGGTTGAAATGTATGATTCCCCCAGAGTCTTTTCAGCTCTGCTGTTCTACGGTTCTCTCTATGACAAAGCACAATGGGGTCATGGGGGAGACAAGAGTGGGATCCTGGCCTCTTGGACACATCGAGCTGATGTACCACGCGGGTCAGCATGCCAGGGCAGGTGAGTGATGGGGAAGCACAGAGAGGAGGGGAGGGGTTGAGTATGATGGGTAATTCATGTGTCAACCTGATTGGGCCACAAAGTGCCCAGATATCTGACCGAGCATAATTCTGGGTGTTTCTGTGAGGGTGTTTCTGGATGAGATTAACATTTAAATTGGAAGACTGAGTAAAACAGATTGCCCTCCCCAATGAAGGTGGGCCTCATCCAATCAGGTGAAGAACTGAATAGAACAAAAAGGCTGACTCTCTCCCAAGTAAAAGAGAATTCTTCCTGCCTGCCTGACTTCCAGCTAGGACAGTGCTTTTTTCCCCACCCTGAACTTGAACTGAACATCAGCTCTTCCTGGGTTTTGAGCCTGCTGGCCTTTGCTCTAGAACTACATCATCAGCTCTCCTGGGTCCCCAGCTTGCTGACTCAGCCTGCGGATCTTGGGACTTGTCAGTCCCCATTATCACACAAAATGATTCCTTACAATAAATCCCTTTTTTTATATACACATCCTATTGGTTGTTTCTTTGGAGAACCCTGATTAATACAGTGGAGACTAGGCAGCAGGGAGGATGCCCTTCAGGCTGACATTCCACTCCTTTCTCTTGAGACATCCCAAGTCCCAGCCATGTCACCTGACATGGTAGGTAATGTTATTCAACTGCCCTAATAGGAAATTCCAGGTAGATGTGAGGAAGGTATGAGAAGCACCCAGAACAGAACAGCTCCTGGACAAGCCAGCTATTACAGAATGGCCATTTTTTATTCAGCATTGAGACCAGAGGGTGTTAGTGTGGTTGGGAGCAGGTGTGGCATGGGATGCCGTCCTTGATGGAAATCAAAAGATATGATTTCAGGTGCTGGTTCTGCCACCAACCATCTTTGCACCCTTCGAGCCTCAGTTTCTCCACCTGTTAAATGGGTATAACAGCACCTTCCTCACAGGGCTGCTGTGGGAATTAATTGAGATAACTGATGTGAAAGTTCCCATCACAGTGCCTGGGCACATCCTAGGTGCCCAACATATGTGAAATCTCCCCTCCTTCTTGGCAGGGGAGGTGGATGACGTCAGGCCTGTCTATCTCTCTAACGCTGGGCCACACACCCTGAAGAGGAGCATTCTCCTGCGTTCATGTCAGGCTAATCATGGTGGGTGAAGGAGGAGCCAAACGGCCCCCAAGAGCTGAGACCCAGTGTAATGGAACCCAGGACAGCCCGACATCATCCTCTCCCGGGACTAGACCATGTCAAACCAGCCTTTCTGGCCCCAGAAAATGTGGTCCCAATTCCCTGAAACCATCCTTTTCCCAGACAGTTAGGAGCATGGAGGGAAATTAGCAAAACACTTCCATTGTCTCTGTCTGAAGTTAGACCACCACACACGGACGTGGCCTTGAGGAAGAACTCCTGGGGGCAGAAGCAGGGTCTGCATAGACGCAGACAGTCAAGTGGAATGCCCCAGGCACACGCACCAAACCTCTACTTCCCCTGCCCCCCAAGAGGCTGCTCCTTCTGTGCACTTCCCCTGTGACTTCCTAGCGAGACTCTGGCCCGGCGCTCTGTCTTCCTTGGTGGGAGCAGAGGGAGATGGAAGGTTGCTGCTGAGACGGTGCTGCAGGACACCCTTCCTTGTCAGAGCATGGTGGCAGGGGGTAGGGTCGGGGGGACCAAGCAGGACTCGACAAGCCCATCCCCCGCCCCCAGCCAAGGTGCCCGTGGTCCTGCCCTGCCCACCACGGGCTCCGCTTCACTCACACGTAGAGAACCGTCTTCTGGTCCCCGTCCTGACCACCGTCCCCGACCGTCAGGGTGTCGTAACCCCTCTCCAGGTCAAACTCCTCGAAGGCCAGCTTGATCACCTAGGGAGGGAGCAGGGGTTAGGGAGAGGGCAGGGGCTGCCGGGAGAGACTCCCACGGCCTTGAAGACAGCAAGGATCTTCACGTCGCCATGCCCAGAGCGCCCGCGACACCACCCCACACAACCCTCAATCCGAACTGAGCGTTTCCATGCCACCTTTGTGAGTGTGAACTTTTTCTCTCTGGGGCCATACAGTCTCTGGGGGCCCCTGACGTTTTCCAAAGATGATCATGGTACATCTGGCCAATTCTGGAGGCTGTCATGGCAACACCAGGCACATCTGGCCAGCTGTGAGAGGATGAGACTCTTCCTTCATGCTTTAACGCACAGAAATCCTCACGGAACTGGAGGCAGATTTTCAGGCCACGTGTGGACTCCAGCTATGCGGTCCTTGGGGACCTGCAGACATTTCCCTCCGCCTCTCCTCTGCCTGCTTTTCTCCATCCACTTTGTTTGTTTATTTGTCGAATAAATGAATGTTCCAGGAAAGGGCTTCTGACAGGATTCTTTTATCTTGTTTTAATCCTGCCTGCTGCAAATATTTACTAAGCACTCACACCACACGCCAGCCTAGGAGGTAGGGTTTCAATGGTGAGCATGACACGCTCCCTGCCCTTGGGTGAGCGGGGAGACAGAACAGTAAACTGAAAACCACAACCCCAGGTGACAGATGCTAGCCTGTGGTGGGGGGAGGCGGGGAGGCTGTTTGTGATTGGTGGGGGGTGGTGGTCTGAGAGTTCTGAAGCCTCTGGAAGACTGTCGGGGTCAGAAGGGGATGACGGGAGAGGCAGGGGCCTAGTGCACAAGGCCCGAGCTGTGGCAGAGATGGAACATTCCGGAGTGGTCAGTGTCTATCAGTGCAGGTCCACAAACTGAACATAGCCGTCAGCTGCCTCATTCTGGGGGACAATGTGGTTGGGCCGTCTGTGCAAGGAGGTGGCTCCAGAAGGTCCAGAACTTGAGACACCTGCCTGGAGCGAGGTCCAAAGGGCCTCATAGCCTCCCCTGCCCGGAAGAGCTGGGCTTTATCCTGAGGGAGGAGTGGCAGGAGAGTTTTAAACAGTGGGTGACGGGGACAATTAGGTGTCGGAGAAGAACATGGGTCTGGCTGCTCGTGTGGAAACTGACATGGCAAGAGAGAGGCCAGAGCCGGTGGGGCTGATTCGAGGCTTCAGTGGCAGTTAGGTGAGCGATGCAGGAGGGCCACACAGTGGAGACGCGCGAGAGAGACGGTCCTGCAGTCTTTAGGGCTTTGTGACTGGATGGATGTGGGGACTGAGGGAGAGAGGGAGTCTGGGAAGACCTGCAGCTTCCCGGCTTGGGCAACTGGGTGGTGGGTGAGAGTGCCTTTGTGAAGACAGAACACAGAGAGTCCCCTCCCCTAACATCTCATCTGGGCCTCTTTTTGTCTGTTTCAGGCTGGTTTCAATCCGATAAAGATCTTCAGTCTCCCAGTAGGGAGGCTGCAAGTGCTTCTTTGTTTTCTATTCTGCCGCTCAAGGAGTAGAGAATTCCCATGGATAGTTTTTCCTAGTGGTGCAGGCTTCCTCTGTCCAAACCAAACAGCCCAGCCTCAGAGCCTCACCCCAGGGTGCCTTCAGGTGCCTCGGAAGGAAATGGCTGCTGCACTTGTGCCTGAGCCCGGTACCGCCTGTGCAGTGCTCTCTGCCTGGGCACGGGACTCACAGAGAGAAGCCGTGAGCATGGACAGACAGGACAGGGAGGACGGGTGCCATTGGCTGGAAGGAGGCTGGAGGAGGCTTCCTGGAGGAAATGAAGCCCAGGCTGAGTTTGGGAGATGGACTGGGGTCCGATAAATGGAGAAGGAAAGGAAAGTGATCCAGGCAGAGGGAGAAGCAGGTGCTGGGGCAGAGCGGTGGGGCGAGTAGATCTGGAGTTGTATGACTGAGAGGGAAGCCGAGGGTGGTGACGCCAGAGAAGTGGGAGGAGCCAGGTTAGGAAGGGCTGTCTGTCATGCTAAGGATTTAGGCTGTGTCCTAAAGACAAGGGGGAATCATGGAAGAGTTGTAAGTAAATGTACGGCATGAGACTTTTGTTTTAGGAGCAATAGCATCGAGGGCTGGTGGAAAACAGACCGATGTCTGGGCTGTACAGCAGTGTGGGTGAGGGAGGATGTGGGCCCTTAGCAGGCAGCAGTTGGGACCTATTAGAAAACAGGGGATGGAGGAACTGGGGGTGCTGACCTTGGAGAAGAGAGACTCAGGGGCAGAGGCAGGAGCAGCAGTAACCCTGGCTGGCTCCGAGGGCAAACGTGGAGGTGACAGGGCACTGAGACCCAACTCTGACTGTCAGAACTGTCCCACAATGAAAAGGACCGCATTCAGAGGTAGAGAGCAGCCCATCGCCGGTGGTATGCAAGTAGAGTGAGGAAAGCGTTCCTGCTTGGAGCTCTCAGATAGTTTCGACAAAAATACTAGACCCTACTGATAAAAATCCTTGTTGGCTACCTAGACACATGTTACAGTGAGCAACCTACAGCGAGTGGGGAAGCCTTAGCCCCTCTGGTTTTCCCACCGAGCAGGCAAGCTCGCCTCCATGTTCCCTGATGACCCATCATCACCATCTGCTTAGGCTGGAATCGCCTTCCCATCTCTTACCCTCCCCAGTCCTGCCCTACAGAACGATGTCACCATTTCCTAGCCCAGTACGCAAGGAGGGGCCCTGGGCACCTGCTCCCCGCTGCCCTCCCACCGCAGGGCCTGTGTGGTCTGTGGTCTCCCCTCACAGCGGCCCATTCACGACCCCGGTTTGCACAGTCCCCTCCCCCGCCCCTGGTTCCCCTAGCAACGTCTCCGCATCCTTGAGCTCTTGTCCAAATGCTCCCTGATTGCCCTTCCTCTCCTCTCCGTGTCAGGACTTACCTGCTGTACTGCGACTGATCTGTTTACCTGGTCTTCCACTACACCATGAACTTCCTGGAGGGCAGGGGCCAGGTCTCATGGCCTCTGAACCACCAGCGCCTGTCGGTGTGCCAGGCTCATGCCACGGGCTCAGACAATGCTGAATGGGAGAACGCTTTCCAAACGTTTCCTGACCCCCCAGCATGGACTTATCGCCAGGCTCTTGGACCCCTCACAGGAGCCATCATCAAGAACAAAGGTCGGCAGACTATTCCTGTAAAGGGCCAGGTAGTAAATATTTGCCCCTGTGCATCCCATATGATGCCTGTTTCAATGACCCACCTTTGCTGTTGTAGCATGAATGCAGCCACAGCTCCATACATCCATGTAGCCATAATCCGTGTACATTGATATGTATACGAATGGGCATGGCTGTGTTCCAATAAAACTCAGTTTACAAAAACAAACAATGAACTGGATTTGGCCCAAAGGTGGTAGTTTGCCGACCTCTGGTCTAGGAGGTTCTTTGAGACACTTAATCACAGTTTTTGATCTTCCCTTTGATCTTCTCTTGAGAGATTTTGTCACTACAGGAGCCGACACCTATAAAGTACTCGACTCTGTTCTGAGCGCTTTACATATATCAACTCATGTAAGACTCACAACAGCCACTATGAATACCTCCATTTTACAGATGGGAAAGCCCAGACACAGAGACATTAGGCGACTCGCCTAAGATCACACAGCTAAGTGGCAGAACTGGGACTCATCAGGCAGCCAGAAGCCAGGCCCTTACCACTGTGCTCGACTGCCTCATAGCATCCCAGGGAGGTCCTCTGGTCCACAAGGTAGGGACCACAACTTATCCTCTCAGTCTTCCCTAAGCTCTTTTTCTGGATCCCAGCAGCTCAGCTAACACTTGCTCATAAAATACTCCAAGGCCAGTTGTGCCTTCTGCAGACCGAGGGGCCTGGCCTCTCCAGGGAGTCAGGGTCCTGCCTTTACATTCTCACCACCGTCACCCCTTCCAGCCAGCCCCCACTCACGAAGCCACCGCCAAAAGACAGGGCATGTGATTACCATGTCTATGATGGGAAAACATTGCTTTGAAGGCCAGAACCCAGAGCCATAAAAGGATTCATATCACTGATTCGAGCACCATTGATGTGAGCTGCATTTTAGAGTGTCTGACCCTAACATGGGAGCTAATTACACCAAGCAGATAGCACAACATACACAATGTTGAAGCTTTGGGATGGGCCCCCAATGCACAGTGTACTGGTGCTTTCATTTTTTTTTTCGCTCTTCTCTTTCGCCTTTCTTTAAAGACAGATCCTATAATGATTCATTAACTAACATGCAGATAGATCAAGCTGGCAAAGTGTCTTTCTAAGGCAGGAGAGTGGCAGCACATGAAATAGGCAGGATTAAAGAGGCACGTGTATATACAGCTCAGACACCCAATTTGCACCCATTAGGTAAATGAATAAACAAACCCTGCACTAGGACATAATTACTGAGCACCTGCCTTGTGCCAAGCACCGAGCTAGCTGCTTCCCATAAGTTATCTCACTTGTCCTACAATCTACAGCAGAATCTAAATGCCAAGTGCACAGTGCAGATGGTGGGTATTAGAGGATGGCAAAGGAGGGAGAGGTGAAAGGCGGCCGCACGGAGGAGGTGGGTGTGCAGGGACCTGCAGGATGGAGAAGGGTGTGGGCTCCGTCCCGGAGATGCCCTGAGCAGTGAACAGGGGAACAAGGAGCAAGGAGGGCAGCCGAGGGGTCAGCGGGGAGGGGAGAGCAGCATGGCTGAGTCTGCATTTTGCCTGGCAGGCCAGAGCAACCAGTCTGGATTTGAGGGTGAAGATGGGGGGGAAGCTATAACTCGGCATGGAGGGAGGGCTGGAGGCAGAGAGACCTGCCAGGAGGCTGGTCCAGGGTCCAGGAGTGGGACGAGGGCTTAGGGGAGCCTGAGTCTGTGTTCATTGCAGAGAGCGGGTGGGGGAGGGAATCCTGGAGACTGCACCCCTCAGCATACAGCCGCCTTTCCGGAGAATTGTAGGCAATGGGAGTGGGACCATGGAGGGTGCCCACCCTGGGCCCAGAGGACATTCCTTGCTTCCTGAGCACCATCCAGGACCAGCCGAAGGACAGGGATCCCAGTCCTGCCAGCCTGTGCCCCAGGTCTCAGTGAGGCTCCAGAGGATCTGACAGCTCTCAGGCATATTTTGGGAAGCTGGAGTCCCAAGAGATCTAGACTGAGATTGTTTTGTCCAATGACTGCATTTCTATAACTGCCTCCCAGCTGGGCTCTGGCCTCTGCTGCCCATCCTTCACTCTGTACCAAAAACTCTGTGCCCCACGACCCCTTAGAGCTGGGGCTGGATAACTATGGTCCTTGGGCCAAATCAGGCCTGTGGCCTGTTTTTGTTTGGCCCCTTGAGTTAAGAAGTGTTCTTACTTTTTTAAAGGGTTAAAAAATACATAAACCACTACAAAGAAGAATGTGCAACAAAAACCTCACATGGTCCTCAAAGCACAAAATATTTATGATCTGGTTCTTTACAGAAAGTTTGCTAACCTCTGGCCTAGAGCAATGGTTTTCAAATTGAGTTCCCAGGCACCCCGGGGTTCTACAAAGGTACTAAGGGGGCACAAACAAAGGTGGGAAAAGAGCCAGAGTGGGCAGGGCCTTGCTCCAACCAAAGCAGTTCCTTTTGATCTACTTCATGATTGGGACTTTGTGACAGACATAGTGGTTCACTCCATGTTCCTCCCACCATTTACCCATTCTTAATAGAACGCTGGCTTTGTTTGGAGTGTGGCAATATACCTGGCTAACCTCAGAGCTAAGGATAGTGAAGTGACAGGATTCTGGGCAATGAGACATGAGCTGAGGAGTCCTCAGGGCATTTTCCCACCTTTCTCCTTGCTTTCCTGGAATACAGATGTGAGGATAGAGGTGAAGCAGCCTTCTTGTGATCATGAGGACAAGAGCCACATGCAAAGCATGGCAGAGGGAAAAATAGGAGGTGCTCAAGACACTGAGAAAACTACTAAACCAGCCCTGGAGTCTTCACTTCTGGACCTTTGGGTTATGGAGAAAATAATCAGTATTTTGTTTAAGCTTCTGTGGAGGAGTTTTCTGCAACTCACAGCCAATCAGAACCTAATGACTGTGGGTTCTGAAGAAAGACTTTCATCACCACAGAAAAGTTTATCAACTCTTGAGCCTCAGGAGAAAGTTCCGCTTCTTGGCATGGAAACCCTAGGCTTTCCATGGCCTGCCCCTGCCCCGTCCCAGTGAGTCAGAGCTCCCTCCACAACCCTCGGCTCCAGGCCTGCTTCCCTATTCCTCCTCAGAGCGCTTCTCTGAGCTCCTGAGGGCTGACCTTGGCTTCCCCCAACCCCCGCCTCAGGATACTAATGCTGCAAACAGCCTGACTATTAGCTCCATGAAAGGAAGGGAACTCCCTTTCCCTGGGCACGGCCTGCATGGTGACTCCTGCCTGGGTCTTGCTGAGGGCCCAGGGCAGGGCTGGAGAACTGGCTCTTGGGTTGGGGTGGAGGGGAGTCTGGTGGAAGGGCTGCTCTGAACCCTCAGGAGTTCAAGCAGAGAGGCCTCCAGCACCTTTAAGGAAGGTTTTTCTTTTCTTTTTTTTTTTTTTTTTTGAGGAAGGTTTTTGAGGAGGTTGGGAAAGAAAGCCCAGGGGCAGAGATTGAGAACTTTCAGAGGTTCTGGAACTTTGGTCACTACCTCAGGTTTAATTTTGCTGGCTCTAAGAGTAGTAAGCCCTTCATCCATTCATTCACTCATTGGTTGATGGATTCATTCATTCAATTATTCACTCAACAGTTAATACGTCCTTGCCAGGTGCTGGGCTTTGGAGAGGCAATAGAGGAAGACAAACAAGGCCATTGCCCTGAGACCTCACAGTCTAGAAGGGGAGACACACGGGTATATGTGAAACACAGCGCAGTGTGATGAGTGCTGAAATCAGAGGAACACGGGGATGGGGCAAATGCGAGGGGCACAAAATCCCGGCTAGAGGAGGGAGCAGGCCTTGTCTTCACGAATAGAGGAGGGTGTGTGGGAACAGGCCACGGCCAGCTCTAGGGGAAAAGGAATGCCAAAATACACTGGGAACTGAAAACGATTGTAAAAAGGAAAGGGATCAGGGTCAGGACTTGGAGGAGGCCGTGGAAGGGTCCCTCTAGAGCCACCCAGTCGTGAGGAATGAGCTGTGGGGGAATTTAGGGAAAACCTCTCTCATCACCAGCCAGCATCTTGCATGGGGCACAGCACCGAGAGTGCAAAAGAGTGAATGTTTGCTCAATGAATACGTGAGTGAACAAAAGGGCCAACACATGGGTTCCTGACATTTGCACGAGAGAGTGATTGCTGGCTGGAGAGTTATTTCTCTGTTTTTCAGATCTACAAAGGGAAGAGTGACACTGATAATCCCCAAGGAGTGAGTACTCAAAACGCTGTTATCTTTGGCTTTGGAGTTCATAAAATGTGCTTTCCTCTCCCTCTCCCTTCCAGGCCCCCTCCTTCTCCTTTGCATCCCCATCCCTCTCCCTCCCATATCTCTCTTTCTCTCCTGTCTGCCTTTTACTTCTTTTCTAGCACAGGTGGATTAACTGTCCTGATCAAATCCAGCGAGGATCATATGCAAATTGACTCATAGGTCTTGAGTTCATACCGAGGAGCTGTGAAAGAAAGGCAGGATGTGCGCCGGTAGGGGGCACCGACTCAGGTCTGGGTTTCAGTCCTGACCACGGAAATTTCATCAGCCACATCCTTCCTGAGGCTGAGCTGAAAGGTCCTAATAGGAGGAGGCTCTGGGGCCCAGCATGGGGGGCGGCCATACCTGAGGAGCTACCTGACCCAGAGACAGGTCTCTTCCGTCAGTTGTTAACATAGTCAAACATCTGCTGAGCTCCTCCTCTGTGCCGGGCACTGTGCTAACTGCAGGAGAGATAAACAAAATGCCACTCCTGCTTTGGGGGCTCTCATGAGCTATGGAGGAAAGAGATTCCCAACACAGTGCGATGTAACATGCATGCAGACGGAAGGGGCTGATGAAGTGCTGGAGGAACAGAGGCAGGACTAAGACCCGGCGGAGTTAGGAAGGCTTCTCTGAAGAGCAGGGATCTGCACTGTGTCTCAGAGATGGGTAGGGATTTGCCTGGAGGAGAAGGGAAGGCACACTGGGATAGGATGTGCTGGACAGAGTTCTTAAAGAGGCAGGACTAAGACCTGGCGGAGTTAGGAAGGCTTCTCTGAAGAGCAGGGATCTGCACTGTGTCTCAGAGATGGGTAGGGATTTGCCTGGAGGAGAAGGGAAGGCACACTGGGATAGGATGTGCTGGACAGAATTCTTAAAGGGCCAGCTGTGTCTGAACCAGGAGTTCAGTGTGCCTGAAGCCAGAGCTGCCTGAGGGGAGGTGGGCAGGAGGGCCTTGTGTGCTTTGCTGGGAGGGAAGGGGGTTGTTATTTATCACATACGCCAGGTTGGTCAGAACCACCAGGATGCTCTTTAAAAATGTAGGTTCCAGGTTCCCATCTCAGACCCACTGAATCAGATCTTTGAGGAAAGAGCTTTGGAATTTGTGTCTTTAAACTTTCTCCAGATATTGCTGATGATTGACCAAATTTGGGAAATGTTATTGTGGGCAGAATGACTACAGAAAACTAAGATAGCCCATCTGGCCAAGGCGGGGCTCGCATTTCTCCAGACCATCCCAATCAAAGGGAGAATGCAGAGCTGTGTACCTAGTAGGCCAGCATCACTTGCTCCGAGCCGCCTTTTCTCTTTTCCCTGAATCTGCCCAGCTTCCGGGAGGATGCTTCCGGGAGGATGGACCAAGGTGGTTTTTATTGTTTTATCCTTAGTTCATCGAGGAGAGACATACCCTTCACCTGCCTCTGCAATGAGACTGTCAGTTCTTGTTCCCACAGTGCAGAGCAGCACAGCCCATGGTGCTCAATCAAGGCTGCCATCTTGACATAGGTTCTCGGCCATTCCCATGTCAGACCAGTTTTGGGCCTTGTTTGGACCTTCCGATTGCCCTTGGAGGCCCTAGTCACTGAAACATTCCCAGCTCCCTCTCAAGCTCAACCAGGAGAGGTCTTACAAGGGGGATGAAATGGCAGGAAGGGTCCTCATGCCCACACACATACAGGTCCTAGGGATGTGTAATCATTCCATGATTATAAGGAGACCTACTCTACACTCCTGTGGGCAAAACTCTCAGCTCCTTCTCATGACAGCATTTTTCTTCACCTGCTCATTGTGAAAGGAGCCCCTGCATTCTCAGTCTAATTTGCCTGTCACTCACTCCAGATCCTTCACTCACCATCCTCTTTCTCCTACTTCTTCATTCTCTTTCTCTGTGCTTGTTTTGCCCACAGCCTACAAACGGGCTCAAAATCCCAATATCCTAAACAAACACCCTAAGTAGCCCAAAGCTTTCTGTCCACCTGACCTCCCTCATGTGCCCTTTCTCCTTCCCTCACTTCACAATGAAGTCAAAAAGGCTGTCTACATGTCTGGCCTCTTGAGCATCCCCCCCTCCCCATCCATTCACTCCCCACCCCACTGCTGTTCCTGCCCCCCAAAGCTCCACTGAAAGGTCTTCTTCCAAGACCAAAGCCAACAGTCTCTTTCCAGGCCTTTTCCAACAAGACGCTTCACAGCGTTGTCATTATTAGACATATCCTGGTTGGAAACTCTTCCTGCTTTCGCAGTTTGATTTCCCTCCTACCACGCTGACTGCTCCTTCTCTGTTTCTTTCACTGGATCTCCTTCATCTGTAAGGATTGTGTTCCCAGATCCATTCTAAGTCTTTTCATTCTCTTTGCTCTCTCCAAGAAGGGTTATCCATTCCTTACGCTTCTGTTCCCAACTGTGCGTTGATGAAATGACCCCCAAATCTCTCTCTTGAACCCAGATTTATGCAGTTTCCAACCAGTGTATCCAAATGTCATTGGATGAAATGCAGGCACTTCAAATGCACATGCTTCCCTCTTGACTGCTGCCAAGCTTGTTCCTCTTCTTGTATTTCCTTTTAAAGCCACCGATTGGTCCACGTCAGAAAACACTGAGTCATCATCTATTTGTTCATTGAATAAATGTTTACTGAGTGCCTACTATATACCAGGCACTATGGTGGCCACTTGGGACACAGTGTTGAACGAGACCTCTCCTTCTCCCTCCATCTCACACCCAATCAGCCATCAAGTCCCATCCCATTCCCTAAATTCCTCTTAAATCTGTCTCCTCCTTCACGTTTCCAAAGCCTTGGTTGATGACCCCAGATTTCTTACTTGGGTAACTGCTTCAGCCTCCTAACTGGTCTCACTCCCCCCAGTATCCCTCTCTAATAGCTCTACTGATGCCAGAGTAATCTTTCAAAAATTCAGACCTTCCTCCTATTGCTCCGGTTCAGAAGAAAGAACGGCCCTCATCTTTCCCAGTGCTACCAGTCCCAACCCCTCCCAGCTATTCTGAGACCTTGTTCCATCCAGTAGCACAGCATAGCTACTGAAGTTCATGGGCAATAGACCCAGAAGACTGGGTTTAAGTCTCAGTGCTGCCACTTATTTCCTGGTTATGTGCTATTTCTTAACCTTCAACCTGTCCACGTTTCAGTTTTATCATCCATCAAATAGGTCTTTTAAAAACCTAATTAATTGTGCTATGAAGAGAATGAAAGAAAGTCATTTACACAGAAGGCCTAGCTCAGTTCTTGGCACATGACAGGCATAAAATAAGAGATGGCTATTATTGTTATTACCAACAGCCTAACATTTCTACCCTTAAAAATCCGTTTCAGGATAAAACTCAAGCCTCTCTACCAAGCATGTGTGTTTACCATGATCTAAATCTTGCTGACCTTTCCAGCCTCATCTTGATATAGGCATGTTGAATTATTTTCAGTTCTAAGAGACTGTTCCAAACCTTGGTGCCTCTGCACATGTGTCCACTCTGAAATATTGATTTCTAAGCCTCATCCTTCAAGACCCTGTTCAAATGTCACCTCCTCTGTGAAAAGTTTCCTGACCTTCCAGGTAGTGGCTCCTTCCTAGATTTTCCCATCACACTCTAGACTCATCTCCATTAGCACTAATCCAAACTCTAGCTTTACATTTACTTACATGACTTCTCTTCTATGTGTATGCTCCTGTGCAGGGCAGAGATCATATCATGGTCAATGAACGAATAAATGCTCATCTCATAAAACATATTGTGAACTTGGAGAGGCTGTGATTTTTGCTGAAGGAGATGTTCCCAAAGTGACCAGACAAGCAGTCCTTGGACACACTTGTATCTCTCCTGTGGGCCAGTGAACAGGGGTCAAAGCTGGGGGCAGATTTTGAAAAGTCACCAAATTGTAAGTACCTAACAGCAATTTTAAGGATGTCTTGGGGGTTAATTTGATTCCAAGTATTATGGTCCTAGGCACTCTTTTTTTTTTTTTTTTTTTTTTTTTTTTTGCGTTACGCGGGCCTCTCACTGTTGTGGCCTCTCCCGTTGCGGAGCACAGGCTCCGGACGCGCAGGCTCAGTGGCCATGGCTCATGGGCCCAGCCGCTCCACGGCATGTGGGATCCTCCCAGACCGGGGCATGAACCCGCGTCCCCTGCATCGGCAGGCGGACTCTCAACCACTGTGCCACCAGGGAAGCCCGGTCCTAGGCACTCTTGAGCAAACAATTTTAAAATGTTGAGTAAAATTTAAAAAGAAAATAAAAAGCTTTTTACAAGTTAGTAAGTGTTATGAACTGAATTATATCCCCCTAAAATTCATATGTTGAAACCCTAACCCTCAATGCGATGGTATTTGGAGATGGGGCCTTTAGGAAGGTGATTAGGGTTAAATGAAGTAATAGGGTGGGGCCTTAATCCAATGGGTTTGGTGTCCTCAAAAGAGGGGAGGAGATACCAGAAAGTTTCTCTCTGAATGTGCACAGAGGAAAGGCCTTGTGAGGACACAGTGAGAAGGAGACTGTCTATGAGCTGGGAAGAGTCCTCACCAGAAACCAAATTTGCTGGCATCTTGATCATAGACTTCTAGCCTCTTTAACTGTGAGAAAATAATTGTCCCTTGTTAAAGCCACCCAGTCTATTATATTTTGTTATGGAAGCCTGAGAAGACTAGTATAGTAAGAATTCTCAGAGTCTAAAACCCAGACAATGTAGAGATACAAAATGTGATTCAGAGCATGAAGCTGGCTTTGGTCTTGAGTGCATTTTTAAAAACTGGTGAAGTAGAGCTTTGGTTTTCAGGGCCTTGTGGAGAAAAGGTAGAAGGAGACAAAGGTCAGGGTCCACCAAAGTTAGGAACTCTTGATGACACCCTTGAACAAAGCTGAGCTAGTTAAGGCTGCACCCTTAGTGTGAGGATGAACTAGAAATAAGCCTACCTTCCTTCTCATACAGCACTGCTACCCTCTGGGTAGATCTCGAGCCTGATTGTTTATCTCAGACCTTGACACTGAGTGAACAGCAAGAGACTCCATCATGCTAAATCTGTCTTCACATGGGTTTTCAGCCTTCAGATTACTTGGGTGGTTTGAAACCTTCATACTGAGATTTAGTCTGAAGAGGTTTCTGGCTGGTAATGCCCCCAGGCACTGAGCAGAAGCAAACACACCAGCTTCTACCCAGGTCTCAAGGAATTCCCACAGACAAAGTTTATGATTCTAACCACATAGTCAAAAATTACAAAACAAAGAAAGAAACATGGTTCTGGGGGCAAGAGGTGAGAAACAACAGGCAACAGAGTGAAACTTGCGAAGATTTCATATACTGAGATTCATAGACACAGAATGTAAAATAAATGTGTTTAACATATTTAAATAACTTAAATATACGTAAGGAGCAAGAGATTATAAAATTAGCTCAAAAAGCACCTGAAAAAAAACTAAATAGGACTTCATAAACTAAAAATAATGACATTTGAAATTAAAATAAATCTCCAGTGAATGACTTCAACAGAGGTTAGACATAACTGAACAGAATGAGAGAAAATGATAGAAGTTAAGAATCAAAGAAGATAGAGTGAGAAACATTAACATGCTTTGTCAGACTTCCAGAAGCAGAAAAGAGAGAGAATAAAGGAGAGACAACAGTTGAAATGACAATGGCTAAAAATTTTCCCAAACTGATGAAAGATGCAATCCATAGATTCAAGAAGCTTAATGAAATCAAACAGGATGAATACCAAAATATCCACAACTAGACATATGACAGTGAAACTGTAGAACACCAAAAACAAGGGTAGGATAGAAAGAGGAAAAACTCCAAATCATTTTATGAGGTTAACAATATTCTGACACATAGATCTGGCAGGGGTGTGTGTGTGTATGCATGTGTATGTATGTATGTGTGTGTGTGTGTGTGTATAATATATTCTATTTTGTTATATATATAATACATAACAAAATAGAAGCAAAATCACTATGTAAAATATTAGTAAATCAAATATAGGCATGTTTAAAAATGATAATACTAAATGACCAGGTTGGGTTTATCTCAGGAATGCAAGGTTGGTTTAACATCAGAAAAATCAACCAGTGGAATTTACCACACAGGAGAATAAAGGAGAAAATCATACGATTATATCAATAGATATAGAAAGATGCTTAATAAAAGTCAACATCCATTCACAATAAAAGCTCCTAGCAAACTAGGATTAGAAAGGAACTATAAATTTAAGAAAAAGACTTCAGCAAACATCATACTTAATGGTGAGAAAGTAAAACATTGTGTTTAACACTGAACAATGGCAAAAGTGCCTACCATCATCACAATGGTTTGACATCACACTGGAGATTCTAGGCAGAACATTGGGGCAAGAAAAAGGTTGAAGAAAAGGTATAAGATTGAAAAGGAAGAAACAAAACCATCATTCTTTGCAGATGATAACTGTCTTATGTAGAAAACTCCAAAGAATTCACAGATAAATTATTATGGAATAGGGCTTCTCTGGTGGTGCAGTGGTTGAGAGTCCGCCTGCTGATGCAGGGGACACGGGTTCATGCCCCGGTCTGGGAAGATCCCACATGCCGCGAAGCGGTTGGGCCCATGAGCCATGGCCGCTGAGCCTGCGCATCTGGAGCCTGTTCTCCACAATGGGAGAGGCCACAACAGTGAGAGGCCCGCGTACGGCAAAAAAATAAATAAATTAAAAAAAAATAGAAATTTATTATGGAATAGTTGCTATATACAAAAATCAAAGTATAAAAATTAATTGTGGGGCTTCCCTGGTGGCGCAGTGGTTGAGAGTCCGCCTGCCGATGCAGGGGATACGGGTTCGTGCCCCGGTCCGGGAGGATCCCACGTGCCGCGGAGCGGCTGGGCCCGTGAGCCATGGCCGCCGAGCCTGCGCGTCC
>NC_041216.1:9215107-9221504 GCF_002837175.3 Physeter macrocephalus | reverse complement strand
AAAAAAAAAAAAAAAAAAATTAATTGTATTTCTAACCA
The DNA here is from genome assembly GCF_002837175.3 of Physeter macrocephalus. Lineage (NCBI taxonomy): Eukaryota > Metazoa > Chordata > Mammalia > Artiodactyla > Physeteridae > Physeter > Physeter macrocephalus. The sequence goes on along the minus strand of NC_041216.1, from coordinate 9,221,466 downwards.
CCATGAAAGAAAAAGGTAGAAAATAAAATCTTAAAAGATATGATTTATAAAAGCAACAACAAATATATCTAGGAATAAATATATTAAGAATTGTGCAAGATTTACAATGGAAAAATTACACAAGTTTACTGAAAGCCATTAAAGAAGCCCTAAGTAAATAAAGATATACCATATTAATGGACTGGAAGACTTGGTCTCATAAAGATATCAGTTCTCTAATTTATCTGTAGTTTTGGTATAATCAAAATAAAGATCGCAACAGGTCATTTTGTGGATCTTGGCAAGATACTTATAAAATTTATTAGAGAACAAAGGGCACTCTTCACAGGAAAAAAAGTACTAACTGGGAAATAAAGATGTGAAAAGATGTATATAGCAGTGCAAAATGATACACAACAACACAGATACATCTTAAGGACATAATTTTGAGTGAACTTGATTATCACTATATACAACATGATTACATTTATATGAAGTTCAAATGCTGGCAAACTAAATATTTTTATGGATACACACTTAGGTGCTAACTATAAAGAAAAGCAGAGGAATAATAAAGCACACAATCGAGGTAATGGTGACCTGAGGGATAGGGAATGGAATGAGGTTAGTGAGGGACAAACAACACTAAGATATCTGTGTTTTTTTTTTTTTTTCTTGAGTGGGGAGATGGCTACACAGGTGTTTGTTATATTGATGTTCTTTATATCTTATATTTTACAAGTATGCTTTTTATCTACTTGGTATTTAGTAAAAACTATTATTAATAATTATCTGCAGAGAATCTACCACAACCAAGTTCTGGGTTTGAAATCCCTGGTAGAACAACTGTCCCCAGTCCAGTCCTGCCCATAGGACACTCTCCATCCTCCCCAAGAGCCTTACCTTGGCGGGGTTGAGTGCTGTGATGATCCACACGCAGTGTGCATTGTTGTCATATTGAATGGGGAAATTAGGGGAGGTGATGATGCCCGAGGGGCCTCGAAGGTGGGCATCACACATACGGGCTGCAGAGAGGAGATGGAAGACAAGCATTTTAGTTTAGGTTAGGATGAGTTCCCGTCCCCACCTCCCACTCCCAGCCCAGAAGAGACTGAAGTCTGTACATCCCACCCCAGATATAACTTCCTACTTCCTGTTTCCTTCCCCCATGGTTCTTAGCGGGCTCAAAGGAAGTCACAGTTCCCCAAGCACTGGGGGAGGAGTAGGCCCCACATGCCTTGACCCTCTGCTCTCTAGGCAACAATGAACTTCCACCGTCAGGCTAAGCAAGCCCCCTACCCTGACTCCACTGTTACCGAGCAGCACATCTCTACCAAGAGGGTGTGGGCTACTACACACCTTGACCTCAAGCTAGGTGGACCCCATGTACCTATGGGCCTGCTAAACTGCTCTCCTCCTGCTCTGCTGACTTTTCTGCATTCCCCCATTTGCTCTCAGGCCTCCTGAAGTAGAATCTCAGGGTGTCCTTGTCAAGGCCACCCCACTAGGTATCAGGACGTCTGAGCCCAAGGACTCTGCCGGGGCCTCTGGCTCAGCCCAGTGCCAGGTACCTAGAGTGATTTCAGGGACAATAAAGTACTTTCCCACACTTAGCACGTGCCTGAAATAGGCTTTTGACTGGAAGCATAAAGATTCAAGGTGAATTAGAAGTGCTCTCCTCAAGTAGATATAAAGTGTTATCAATCACAACTTAATCTAATTAAGCTCTTTAAAATAGCTTCTAAACTAATTAGATTAAGTAGCAGTTGATACCAGTTAAGGTACTACATTGTATCTAGGTGTCTGCCTTCTTTAAAAATGCGTTCTTTAGTTCCAACCACTTCATTCTTCAATGTTAGTGCTCAGCTATTTTAATAAAGAGTTCTATGAGCCTGTTCTGTTGCTGCCCACATGGCAATTTATCTTAATTGTAGGCAAAGTGCCTAACGGTAAAGAAATAGTGAGCAAACTCAACAAGCCTAAGTATATAAAATGAAAGTGGTGTCAAACCTGGTTTCCTCTGATGGGGCAAAATATCCTAGAACTTCTCTCCGTGTGTGGACAGGGCTGTGATAAACCTTTCCCAGGAAACCCTTCCTAGGAGGGCCTGGGGAAGCAGGCTCCCCAGCTCTGGACATAATTAATCTCTTCTCATTTCACACACTCATTCCTGTGCTCATTCATTCCCACATATACTGAGAGCCTATTAACAGGCCAGGCAGAGTGTGGGGAGAGAAAAGGGTCTAAGACACAATCCCTCTTCTCTGAAGGGCCACCAGCCAGTGGAGGCAACAGATGTGAAAAACAGTTACAACTGAGTGGAACGAGTGTTGTCAGGGGTTACGTGCAAGAGACCCGGGGTCAGAATTGCCCCCACTGCTCATCGCCTTCAGCGAGGAAGTTCCTTTCGGTGGCTCTCCCAAGTCCTGCACCTGAAGGATCTCATCCTGACCTCAAATGTTGAATCAAGTTTGAACAAAGCCCTAGGGGAACCCTCTCCCGCACTCCCCTCCTGTGCATCTGATTGCTCCTGTAATTCTGTGCTGAGAAACACTGACAATCACTGATGCCGCTTGATACAACTGGACCTGAAGGCAGCGCCGCATGGGGAGGAGAGAGCATGCTGTGGGGTTCACCAGCTTGGCATTCTGGGTTTTAAGTCCACTTGCTGTTTGTTTAAGTCTGGTAAGTTAGAAAACCTCTCTGATTCTACTTCATCTGTAAAATGGGACTAGTGATATTGCCCCACTGAGGCATGGTGAGGATGAAATTCTATGAGATCTTGGATATGAAGGCTCACCAAGGATCCGGGACATCGTCAATATTTAACAAAGGGGGGCTAGGACTGTCAGACTCTGATATTATGTTCATTCCATCTCACTATCCCCAAGATTTCTCAAGGCCAGGGATCTTTTTTCTACCTTTCCTGAAGTTTCTTTATAGGATTTTTTTCCCCATGACCACACTGGAGACTGACAACATCACTAAACAAATCAGAATAAGATAATCAAAACCAAAACCCTGATCCCAGCCCACCTTTGCAAAGAGGACCTGTGGATTCAGAATGCTAGGCCTGCAGGGAATCCTGACAAATCTCTACCAGCACTAACTTACACCTATTCTGGAGACTCAGGTTTTGCTGCCAAAAGCCCTCAGCTTCAGACTTAATTTATCCTGCACTTGTTTCCAAAAATTAGATGGTATTTGCAGTTTGTTGAAATGTGCTAAAGATAAATTAGAGAGAACAGGTCAAAAAGGCATTTACCACTTTAAGGGCTTAGAGGGGTTTAATTACAATATTACAATCTGCAGCTAGTTAGCATGGAGCACCTAAAAATAGGCTCAGAATGGAGCATCAGCTCCTTTTTTCCTCTGCTGTCTGGGTGAGGTCAGGGGGTCTGCAGACAGACAGACTTCTCCCCGAGCAGCCAGCCGCTGGGCTCCCACCAACAGATGGTTAGCTCATCGCTGTGACCCACAAGGGCTGGCGAGATGGCTGATGCTCAGACAGTGACTGAATAAATGAATAAACACATATTTTTGTTTCTCTATTTGCCTTTTGCCATCAATGCCTTGCTGGATAACTTTCAGGAGACTTTTCCAGGACCTTCCATGCCCAAGCTCTGCTGCAAAGTCTCATTCTTCCTCTGAACATCACTACACCATATAACAGGGGCGGTATTCCAGGGGGCTTCAGGGAGACATCATTTAGACCCACAGCCAGTTCTGGCATCAAAACAACTTGGTACCAAAAAGGGAACTGCTCCAGGTGCAAGTGCCTCTGGTCTTCTATCCCTCACTTCTCCTACTACTGACCTCCCTCCTCATCCTTTCCTTTCCACAGTTCTCTCTCTAGAACCACCTCCTGACCACCAATTCTAAGGCAAACAAACTCTGACTTGTAGCTGCAAGGTCTTTCAGAACTGCCTGCTCCAACTCCTGCCGTGAGTGAAGCCCATCTCCCCCTCCTGGGTCCGCAGCACTCTGCAGTGGAGAGCTTTCTCCTCCCCGCCAGTGTTTTGTTCCACACACAATTGCTAACCCCCTGGAGGAAGTCTTCTTTGACCTTCATCTGTCTCTCACTCCACTGACACCAACTTTCTCTCCACCATCAGCTCCCTGTCTTCTCCTCCATCCTTACCCAACTTACATCCCATGGTCCACCATTATGATCATTTTCTTGCAAATTCACCTAAGTCCCTTGCTCCTTTTTCCTTTAAATGATTGCCCGAAAGACATCAATTGTGGATGAACTTCTCCACCTACATTCTCTAGCCTTGCCCCCATGCAGTAGAGCTTTGCTGGAGAAAAAATCACATGAGTAGGAAGATTGGTGTCACTATAAATTCATGATCACCCACCTCAAAAAGTCCTGGATATTGTCCAGCAACTCTGCCATTTAGCCCTATTAAGCTCACTCTCCCACTCTGCTCAAAGACCCTTTCATGCCTCCTGCACGTCCCTCGGACCTCTCACCTTTCCCCTTGCCTCCCCTTACTCTCAGGTGATGACCTTGCTTCAGTCTTTGTGGGTGGAACAGAGGACATTTGGCAGACGTGCCCTCTCTCTCAGCCCCCAAGTCTGCAATCCTGTCTGCTTATGTGCTCATCTTCTTCCTTTTGGTTCCAACAGAGGGATGGCTCCTTCGCCTTTCAGAGGTCAGCGCCTCCTCCTGAGATCAGGTGCCCCTGCCCAAGGTCAACCATGTCCATGGCCACACCCAGGGCCTGTTGTTCTGGGACCCAGGAGAGTCCATCTGTGAGATCTTAAACTCCATCACCCCGTTCCTTTCCCTGCTGCCTACGCATCCAGCAGAGTGACTTTGGTCTCGATGCACCACCTGCTGTCCTAAATCCTAGGTCTCTCCAGACCCCTGGCTCCCTCATTTCTCCCCATCTCTCCATCCCCTCTTGACCCTTCTTCTCTCACTACCTAGTCTGGACCTCAAGATCCTCACCAGCAGCTCCTGTAACACTCTCCTACCTGCCTTTGATTAACCATCTCTATTCCTAATCCTGGGTGCCCGGGGGCTGCCAGGAGAACCACGGCACCACCACAGACTTGTGGTTTGCCATTGTAATGGAAGGTTTGGCCCAAGTCAGTCCTCTCTCTTGTCTTTGTTCCATTTCCTTGACAGTTCCTTACAGGGGCAATTTCACACATCCACCACTTAGTTGAGCCACTTAACCCCAGGGGCTGCTTTCTAGTCTTTGTTGTACGTGACCTCTCTAAAGTGTCTGACCCTGCTGACCCTTCTCTCTCTGTGAAACTCACATTCATTGGCTTCCATGATGCCTCTGGCTCTTCTCCTACCTCTCCGACTGATCCAACTTATCCATTAACTCCCTAAAAGTAGTTGTTTAAATCTGGGCAAAGAACATATAATACTTTGCACAGTTCCTGCCAATTTTCTGTGAGTTCACAATTAGATCAAAATAAATGTTAGCAAAAAGTGGGGGCAAGGGGGAGGAGAGGTTGTTCTATGTGGTTCCATCTAGTGTATTTACTCCCAATTGGTGTCCAGGTGCAATTTTCAAGTAGAAGTAGGATGGAGCCTTTGGACTGCGGTGGAATCCCAGTTCAAAAGATTAGCTTTGGGGGCTTCCCTGGTGGCGCAGTGGTTGCGCGTCCGCCTGCCGATGCAGGGGAACCGGGTTCGCGCCCCGGTCTGGGAGGATCCCACGTGCCGCGGAGCGGCTGGGCCCGTGAGCCATGGCCGCTGGGCCTGCGCGTCCGCAGCCTGTGCTCCGCAACGGGAGAGGCCACGGCAGAGGGAGGCCCGCGTACCGCAAAGGAAAAAAAAAAAAAAAAAAAGATTAGCTTTGGGCCTTTGGGCAAGTTGGCGGACCACTCCAAGCTTTAGCTAAACGTAAGACATGGATGTTGCCTCTTTCCTTGTAAAGAAATTATGAAAAATGTTTACTGTACTGCTTTATACAAGTATAAATAGCTTAATAAATGGGAGCTTTATCATTAGTACATACGTATAGGTAAGGGGCTCAGGGAGCAACGGGGCATGTATTCTAGTGAAGTCAGTACATCACCCAGGGGAGAATAACTACAGAGGAGAGGAGAGGAAGGTGGGGGTAGCATGGGGGAGGGATGGGGATAGAGGTGAGGGGGTGGAGTAAAAGAGGAGGGGAGGGAGATGAAGACAAAACTCTGAACAACATTAGTGTTTAAGGGGGGAGGCCCAGGAAGCTGACCCAAGACGGAAGACAGCCACCTGTAATTTTCACGGCATTAAATTAAACTTTTTTGTGCAATATTTCCCGCATTTCACTCCCACCTTAGGAGAATGAGCGAGAAGATTCAGAGCATTTCAGTAATTTGCCCTGTGCCATATGGTATGTTACTAGCAAGGTTGGAACTTGAACTTA
>NC_041216.1:9209384-9214607 GCF_002837175.3 Physeter macrocephalus | reverse complement strand
CGACCCTTCCGAGGTGTGAGAGCCTGTTTGGGGGTCACTCACTAGGCGCTGGGTCTTCTCTGGCTCCTGCCCGTCTCTGCTGTTCCACAAGGGGCCAGCCCCCTCTGCTGGGCCACCTCTCTGCCCTTAGGTTAGCCTTGTCTGCTTTCAGCCAGTCCGGCTCAGTGGGTGGGAAACCAGGATATCCCCGACCGTCGCCAGGCACTGCCCCAGCCTCTCGACCAGCTGTGTCCTGAGCCAGCTTTCAGGTCAATCAGATCTTTCCTCCTAGAGTTGCTCAGAGCTCAAGAACCTTCCATGGCTCCCCGGTGCCCACGCAAGACTGGCTTTCCAAACTTTCCACACTGTCCCCTGCTTGAGCGGGCCTCCGCTCAGCGCTGGCCCCTCCGCCACACCCAGGCTAAGCCCCGGATGCCCCTCCTCGCTCTGCTTGCTGTCCTGCACCCCAGAAGCCCCTCGCCCTTCTCTCCTCAACCCCACAGCCTCCAGCGGGCCGATGCCCAGTGTCTCTCTGCTCCTCCTCCCTGGGTCTGCATCGGGGACAAAACCCCCTGATGCAACCCCTTTGGCACCATCGCGCCCACCCCGCCTGGACACCCTGCTTACGTCAAAGCATTCCAAGCTTACTCCTTTTCTATGCCTTTGCCTTTTCTGCCTGTTATGTACCCGCGCGTAACCCTCTCTCCTGCACCAGCCGTATCACTTGAGACGACTTCGGGATGCCCTCAGATACCATGTCCCCAGGAAGGCCTTTCCTATTCTCCTCGGCTCTGAAGCCACACGGACTTGGGTTCAGATCCAGGCTTCACCACTTCCTACCAGTGTGACCTGGGACCAGTTAGTTGATCTTTCTGAAAATGGAGGAACAACACCGGCCTGGAGAACCTGTGGGAATATATGAGAGGCCTTACGGGCAAAGAACCTAGCCCAGTATCTGACACATATTAGCTCAATAAACATAATTTTCCTTTCCCCTCCTCTGTGATGCCACAGCATGTTATTAAAATTATAATTCATTTATCTAGGTGTGTGTCTCCCTAGGATAATGCCTCAAAGAGGGCAGTGCAGGTTGGTGGGTGGGTGGGGGAGGGGAGAAGCTGGGACTCTAGAGGGATCGGCTGTGTTATCTTATGAAAATTACTTAAATTCTCTAACTTCATCTGTAAAATGAAGATAATAATCCCTCTCTCAAAGGGCTGCCGGGATTGAATGAGATAATACACAAAAAAGACATTAGCACAGTCTCTGGAAAATAGAAAGCTCTTGGTAAATGGCAGCCGCTATGTTATTCTCCATCATCTTTATTCTTCATCTTTGTACTAAGCACCTAACACAATGCTTGAGACAAAGCAGTTGTGTCAGGATTCCAGCAGAAAACAGGTGGCTCGGTCATATGAGAATAATTCCAGTTGAGTGAATGGCCTCTTCACCACCAGGGATGGGGCAGTATCCTGAGGCTGTTAACAGGGGTCTGGTTTCCACTCACAGGCCTGGAGAGGACATGGTTATCCCTGAAAGAGAGGGTTGCATAGAAAGGGCCACCATGCAGGACCCAGATCTTCAGTCAGTGGAGACTACAGCCAGTTTGTGAAAATCCCACAAGGAGGGAGCAAGACACACTCTCCTCCCTCCCCTCCCCTCCTCCAATCTACTGCTGATGCTTCTGTTGATCTAGCCCAATTGGAAGCCAGAGGGCAAGGGAGCATACTGATGTAGTCTCACAAGTAAGTCTTCCTAAGCACGGAACAGGGTAGACAAGGGAGGGGAGATGATCTGGAGGGGTGAAAGGAAGAGATCCAGCACGGTGGGTATCCATAAATGCGTATTAGACAAAGGAACTAACCAAGGAGCTTCTCACCCTGCAAAACTGAGTTTTTACTATAATGAAAATGCTGACATACACCAACCTCCAGGAATATCACCCATATTGCTACAGTAAGAGCTATTACAGAAACCAATTACTGTATTTCACCAGACCCCATTTAAAATACTTTATTAGAGGCAGAGTCATTTAAGTCTTCTAAGGAGCCACAAACAGTATTGTGGGTTTTTTTCTTCCCCAGGCCAAATTCAATTCTATCTCAATGACAAAGCCTGGAGGCTATTTACATAAGGGAAGTAGAAATAGGGAGAATTTACCTGAATAATTCAGAACCAAAGGCTGTTCACTGCAAAATGGAATGAGGGGAGGATGCTGGGGTCCCAAGAGCAGGAAGAGAGTAATGATCAAGGTTGTAACCGGAAGTCAGAAAGTCGGTATTCTCCAGCCCTGGGATCTGCATTAACCCCCAATGGTACAGGCTGGAGGAGCCCGAAGGGACATCTCCTGCCCCCCATTTCTCCCACACCTTCACCTGCTCCCAGGAATCCTGACGATGATTGTTCACTCCCAAGGCTGAAACTCAGGGCCCTGTGCATCTTTACTCTGCACTACTCCTGCCTCCTTGGACATAAATGCGCCTTTGAGAGTTTTCTTGGCATCTATCAGAGAATGGGAGGCTTAAATGTTGGAATCATCACATTAAACTCTGCCATTGCGATGGTATCATGCCTCACTCAAAACTCTCCAATAAAAAGAACAAACTACTGACACACACAACAACATGAATGATTCTCAAGAGCATTATGCTGAGTGATAAAAGAGTATAGACTGTGTGAATCCCTTTATATGAAACTCTGGAAAAGACTAATCTACAGTGAGTGAAAGCACATCGGTGGTTGCCAAAGCTGGGGGTGAGAGGTACAGGTGGGGATTGCCTGGGAAGGAGTACAGGGGAACCTTCTGGGGTGATGAAAATGTTCTATATCTTGAATGAGATGGTGGTTATATGGCATATACACATTTGTCAAAGCCCCCAGAACTGTACATTAAAAATGGGTAATTTTAGGGACTTCCCTGGTGGTGCAATGGTTAAGAATCCGCCTGCCAATGCAGGAAAACTCATAGACCTATCCACACACGTATATATGCACACACATACACATACAAAATAATTTTGACATGTTAATATTTTTTAAATAATATTAAATTTTGACTTCCCTGGTGGCGCAGTGGTTGAGAATCCGCCTGCCAATGCAGGGGACGCGGGTTCGAGCCCTGGACTGGCAAGGTCCCACATGCCGTGGAGCAACTAAGCCCGTGCACCACAACTACTGAGCCTGCGCTCTGGAGCCCACGTGCCGCGACTACTGAAGCCCGCACGCCTAGAGCCCGTGCTCCACAACAACAGAAGCCACCGCAACGAGAAGCCCACGCGCCACAACGAAGAGTAGCCCCCTGCGCAGCAGCCAAGACCCAATGCAGAAAAAATAAATAAAATAAAATGGGTAATTTTATTTTATGTAAATTATACCTTAATAGAGTTAATTAAAAACAAATCTTCAGTGGCTCTAATCCTTAGAGTCAAAGACCATACCAGGGTCTACAGGCCTTAAAAAAGCCAGTGTGTCTTCACCTCTCCTGTCTCCTCCTCTACTTATGCTTTACGCTCCAGCCACATGGGTCTCCATGCTGTTCAAAACCGGCCAGGACCGCTCCTGCCTCAGGGCCTTTGCACTTGACAGTTTCTCTGCCTGCTGGCTGGGTCTTCTCCCAGACCACCACCTGGCTCACCCTCTCACTTCCTCAAAGCCTTTGGTCAAATGCCACCTTCCCAGTGAAGCCTTCCTGGTCTGACTTTTGCCTGCTTTCCCTCTCTGAGCACGTCACACAGACTTGCAGACAGACAGACATACACACACCCCATTCTCTAGTCAAACAGAAGACCTATGTGAACTGGAACACACACTGCTTTTTAGTGCTTCTCTGCCTTTGCATGCTCATAATGCCTTTTCCCATTGCACCACCTGGCTGCACAGAGAGGTTAAGAAACTTGCACAAGGTCACACAGTTATTAAGTGGCAGAAGTGGGATTCAAACCCAAACCATCCCACTCATGCTAGATAGAGCCCCTGTACTCAGGGAAGGCAGTGGAACAGTTTAGGCTGAATTCCATCCTGTTCCTTTACTTTTTCTCCCTCCTCCTCCTCCCAGGATCCTCTTTAATTTTGCTCCCTGTTAGAATCATAATTAAAGAGAGAAACACAAAGAGAGATTCTCCCCTTCAAACCTTTCTGTCCATATTAACTTCACTATGGGGGGTCTGGGGAATTCCAAGTTCGCCCAGGAAATTACTGCCACAGTACAACATTAAATGTATTTAAGCAATTATGCTCAATTTTTTTTTCTTTTTGGTAAATTGACTTCCGTTAAATGGGGCTTCCTTAATGGAATCTGGCTTGGGGAGAATAAAAAAAAAATCATTCCCTTTAATGCATGTAGTTGATTATGGAAAAAGTAGCTTTGAGTTCCTCTGCAGAAAGCTCTAAGCTCTGCTTTCAGTAATAGGAGAGCTCAGAGCAGACTGTGTGGATGGCATTTCTTCTTAAGAAGCTTCTCATACAGCCCGGATGTTGGGGTGCTGAGAGACACACCCCACAAGATGACAATAGTGATCTGCAAGGAATCGCTGCCTAATTTTAAACTGAGAGGGAGGAATATTAGGAGATCTTGGTTTAAATCTCAGCATCCCTGAGAATGGACATCCTCAGGGGAACTTTCATTCATTCATTTACTCACCAAGCACATACTGTGCACAAGGTACGGTGCCTGCCGCTGGGTACCACTCCCACTGTGGTTCCCTAGATACAACAGTTCCTGCAAAGCCTGTCATCTACAAGGTTCAGCTTCACCGTCTCCTTCTCTGTGCAGCTCCTCGGTCAATAGCCTCTGGCTTCTGTGCTCCCAGCACACCTTCTGTGGGCTTTATTTCTTAACCAAGTTATGTGCATAGCCTGGATCTGATTCAGGCTTGAAGAATCTTCCAGGGCCAAGCATAAACCACCACTCCACCCCCGGCCCACCCGGCCGGGGAGAAAGTGACATACTTTGGGTGGGTGCTTGCCGCCCCACTCCCAAGCCCTTTGCCCTTCCCACCTGCTGTCTGCTCTCCCTGCTGGGCAATGGAGAGAACACCACGATACAACCAGGGAAAGCCTTCTGGAAATGTCTTGGTGGTGGCAGCAAAGGACACCGAGGCCCTTGCTGGAGGCTGACTCCTGCTCCCCCACCCAAGACCCCTCTCACCCCTGAAGTGCGCCTTTTTTTTTTTTTTTTTTTTTTTTTTGCGGTACGCGGGGCTCTCACTGTTGTGGCCTCTCCCGTTGCCGAGCACCGGCTCCGGC
>NC_041216.1:9161033-9209257 GCF_002837175.3 Physeter macrocephalus | reverse complement strand
TTGCGGTACGCGGGCCTCTCACTGTTGTGGCCTCTCCCGTTGCAGAGCACAGGCTCCGGACGCGCAGGCTCAGCGGCCGTGGCTCACGGGCCCGGCTGCTCGGCGGCATGTGGGATCTTCCCAGACCGGGGCACGAACCCGCGTCCCCTGCATCGGCAGGCGGACTCTCAACCACGGCGCCACCTGGGAAGCACTGAAGTGCGCCTTTATTGACTCAGCCCTGACACCCAGTCTCATCACAAATGATTTCCATGTCAGTTTTTCTTTAGCCAAACGCCTAGGACTCTTGTTATATTGAGGAAAACCCTTTTCCCAAGACAAACCTGTGATGTTACATATTTTCCAGGAACTGGGTGAACGTCTGGGGTGAGTGCAAGTCCCTTTTGGCCGTGGGCTGCTGGAGCCCTCCGGCCTCTAGACGTATCTCTGGAAAGAGACCCTTTGGCTTCCCGAGGTTCTGGCTCCCAGCAGCGCCTGACCACCCCAGGTATTGAGGCAGTTCTGAGAGGCCTGAGCTACCCTACAAAGATTCAACTCGCGGCTACCTAACTGTATGTTCTGGGGGTTGTTTTCCACGCTCGGAACAACCCAAAGCTTCCCCTCCCCCGTCATTCCTGCTCACTCCCCATGATGTGCGCCCTCCTCCCAGACACCACACCAAGGCATCATCCTTAACTCCTTCCATTCTTTCGCTCCCGTGGCCAACTGCGGCCACATGGTCTTCACCTCACGACCGCATCGTTCCTCACCCGCGCCACAGAGACAGCCTTCTGATCTGCCCTCGGCCTCCATCCATCTTCCCTGCGGGCATTTGCTCAAGTCATTGCCTTGCTGGAAACCCAGCAGCAAAGGTCCACTGGCTCCAGGATAAAGTCTAAGCTTTTTCGTGTCTTCCCTCTCCAGTGACACCCACTTTGAGCTCCAGGCACTTTCATGTCTCCATGCCTTTGCATATGCTATTCCCCCCGCCTGGAATGCCTTTTCCTGCTGCCCGACCTGGCTACCTGGGAAAATATCACTGATCCCATGAACCTAACAAAACGCCTCCTCTCCTCCACCTCTCCCTCTCCCTGCCCCTGTGGGATGAGCAGTGCCCTCCATGTGTCCATTTTGCACCTTGGACATGTCCCACTGCTGTACTGAGCACAGTAAACTGTAATCATCTTTTGACTTGATGACCACCTCCCTGACTCGAAGGCGAGCTCCATAAGCGCAGGGACAGCATTTGCTTTGTCTCTGTGCGTCCAGCAACACAGCACAGTGCCTGGCACACAGAACAAATCAGTTCCATACAACCGGGCTTGGCAAACCACAGTGGGCTGTCTCTTCTGTCAGTAAAGTTTCACTGGGTCACCACCGTGCTCATTCATTTACATATTGTCTGCTTTCAGGTTACAAAGGCAGAGCTGAGTAGTTGTGACAGTAACTATAACCTGCAAAGCTGAAAATCTTTACCTTGCCCTTTACAGAGTTTACTGACGCCAAAGGTAGACGCCTAGCCCGTGATGCAATCGGTTGGTAAAAAATGATTTCTAAGTGGGGAATTATAAAACAATACACTCATAGCTTAAACACTTCATTAGAATGTAAAAACACTTGGAGGGACATGTGTTTTTTTGCCAGTCCATGTAACTCAGGAGCAAGGTCTTTCCTTTGACCGTGCGTTTCTTCTCTGCGTTGTCTATCTTGCATAAACTCCACCGATAATGCATCGCGCCCCATTTCCAATTCTGCCACAGCTCCTCCAGTCAACAGATGATTATGGAGCGCCTGCGATGTGCCAAGCATTGTGCTAGGCACTGGGGATGCAGCAGTGGGCAAGACAGACCTGGCCCCCGCCCAGAGGGAAACAGCTCAGTGGCGTGCCATTCGCTCACTCACTCACACCTAATATTTAGGAAGCAATTCTTTTTAGAGCGTCTCCTTCATGGAACCATGCCAAAGCATTCGATTTAGTTTCCAGAGATGCAACTATACTTCCTTTCACACTCATATTTCATCAGTTTATGTGATGTTTAATAAGTCACATAATTATAATAACAAGTATGACTGGCATCGAGAGAGTTGGCTACGGACCCATCCGATTCTCAGAAAGTGCAACGCTCAGCTGGTGGGAGCATGGAGTGCACAGGCATTGCGGGTGGGGGAGGGAGATAGCCCGCAGGCAGCCAGCGCTGAGTGCCACGGGGCCTCGGGCAGGAAGATCCATCAAGCCTGGGAGTACCAGCTACTCCAGCGAGCTGCGTGGGGGGGAGATGCTTAAAGCACTTTTATGACACATGCTTTGTGAATGAATGAATGAGCGAACATGCAAATGACAGTTTCTTGCTTTCAACAGTGGGGCATCTTTTCTAATGCTATCCCCTTTGAGATCAGAAGAGTGGGAAACAGCCAGTCTTAACATCATATTTGAGAATTTCAGAGGCTTTCCAGGTCTGCTGCCTGGCTATGCACGAATCCCAGCTCCAGCATTCTGGACACATGGTCAGTCAAGGTGCGTTCTGAACGTTTCTAAAGATCAAGAACTCACCTCCCAGCCAAACTCTCCCCGTCCACTTTGACCCACCCCACCCTTCTTCTAGAGACCTCCTTTTCATCCATCCTGTGTCGTCTCACAGCCACTGGCTCCTGGAAGACAGGTGGGCTTCTCCCTGGTACCTCCTTTTCTCTTGCAAAGAGTCCTTACACTTGGTCCATCCCAGTGCTTTGTCTCATCACAAACCGCGAGCTCCCTGAAGACAGGAGCTGTTCCTTTCTTGTTCGGTTTTCCCCTCAGTACCTAGTGAGTGCCTGACGCATGGGAAAGGCTCGAGAAATACTCCTCACGGGAAGAAGAAATGCTTAAATAAATGAACGGATGAATGAGGTCCTGCGGGAGGAAGCAGAGGACATACGTGGGGAAAGCAGAGGAAAAGGCAGGTGAGCAGGGAAGCCTGGGGACAGCGGGGAGGGGCTCGGAGGCCACGCGGGGTTTCATCTTGGTCTCCCGTGAAGACGTGCTGCCCCAGCCCCTTGGGCCCTCAGCCCTCACTGTGCTCTCCCTGCTCTGGGCAGCTGCTGGCACCTTCTGGGGAGACTCTTCTCGTGGTGACGTGGCCCCAGTGCAGCAACGGTGGAGTCTGGTAATCAACGTGGGCAAATGTTCCCTCTGTCCCAGAAGCAACTCAATAAACTCAACAAATTAAGATCGTTCTTCCCTGCTCGGCTAATTGTGAGCTCCAGGGAACCCACACCAACGACATCAGGGACATGCTTGCCCTCCAGACGCACTGCTCCCTGGAGGGCGTGTGTCTGAGCCCGGGAGGGCTGAGGGACAGAGCTGCTGGCTGCGTTTGCCGTCGGGATGAGAGCGTTATCACGATGTCCTGGGGCTGTGAGTTGGGGGGGGACACTGTGGGAAGGTCTGGGGAGTGGCTTGGGGTGTTGCTTCCTTCCATTCCCAGCTCAGCTGCGCACCGGGCAGGGCTGCTGGGTGAGGGGTGTCCTGCCTCTGTGGGGAGACCGCCATGATGCTAAAGTGAATGGGGTTGGGTCTGGAGATAGGCGCTGGCGCTGGGGGCCGAGCTCTGGGCAAGGGGGCTTGTGGTGGTTTCCCCACGGCCTTTCAGGGGATGCCCAGCTCTCTCCTCTTCTGTCTCCAGGTCTAACTATCAGGCAGTTCTACTCTTTTCTGAGTGCTAGAAGCCTCTGAAGATCAGTCTCCCTCCCTCGACACACAGCTCTGGGAAGGGGCAGCCTCGTGACACTAGGCCACAGCTGAATGGAGTGGGGTGGCCATGTGACCCAAGCTGGGCCAATCAGCTAACGGGACCGTGCACGCACAGTGATTGACAGAAGGCCTCACAGGCCTAGCTCTCCCAGAGGAGATTTGGGAAAAGGGTGTGCCAGCAACATCTCTTCCACCTCTGTTCCTGCCCCCTACCCCATCACTCTTATAAGATCCGTCCTCCTCCAGGTCCTGCTCCAGTCTGACCGGGACAGAATCTAAGAGCAGTCTGGGCCCTGACCAGCTGCTGGGCCCTCAGCTGGCCATTCCCTGCCCCCAGCCCGAGTCTCTGTTGCCATAGATTAGACGAGATCCAGCCCGCAGACATGATGGTGCCCATGCCTGAAGATGTCAAAGCCTACCCCCACCAGGCTTCACCCAGGAACAGGGTGCTGGCCTTAGGAGTCTCGTGACCAAGGTGCGCTCACACGCTACCTGGACCCTCTTCCCTTACTGGCTCAGGTCTCTGTCTAGGTGGAGACACCACCTGTCTGGTTCATCACCTGTCTTGTTCCCCTACAGAGGCAATAGGTTTAAGAAGGTCAGGGTTAAAGGCCAGGTGTCTAAAATCAGACAGCCCTGTATTTGAATCTGGGCTTGACTGTTATCTGGCTGTGAAATGTGGGCATGTGCTATGAATTCTCCGAGCCTCACGTTTCTTCATCTGTGCGATGGGATTCTGTGCTCTTGCATATAACGTATCCAGGACTGTGCCTGACACAGTAGGTATCTCACAGATGTGAACCATTTTACTCCCTTGCTTAGGTCTGAGAAGAGAGGAGGTGGAATCTTATCAGTGCCTTGAACCCTAGCCTCCAGGGAACACAGGGATTAAGGAGACCCCAGAAGAGTGTGGCCTCATTTCCCTGGGGAAATAAGGATGCCTGCATCCACTCTGGTGAGAGCACAGTGCAGGGGTGAAAGGGCAGGGCACTCTGTGGCACCCAGCATAGCCAGTACCCTTGGCAGCCACCTTCCTTCCCGCCCTCAGGCAGCCCCAGCCTGGCCTCCACTGGCTCGTGCTTACTAAGCCTTGCCCAGCTTCCTCCTGTCACTGTAACAGGAATCAGAGAAGGGACCTGCCCCCATTCCAGGGAGGGTGGCAATGTATACCTTGCAGAGACCTCTGGGGATTAAATTTGGATAATACCTCTCATCCAGAGGAAATGTTTGCAGATGGCTTATCGAGGAGCCTCCCACGCCAGTCTTTGCCTGCCACCCGACTGCCATTCCGAGTTTGAGCATCCTCAACGCTCCCTCTCCCTCTCCAGGAGGCAGCTAGCCAGCCCCGCCTGACGGTTCAGCAGCTCTGAAGCCCTGGCTGAGGAAGTGAACCTCCCAGGCGGCTGGAGAATGGATGGGCTAAACCGTCTCGGGGATCGGGGTTGCTAAAGTCAGTGAGGAAGCTATCCTAGAGTCAGATGGAGCCGGATTCCCATTCTGCCTCCACAACCATGGGCTCTGTGACCTGGGGAGGTTGCTTTCCCTCTCTGAGCCTCTCTTTCCCCAGTGTGCACCTCACAGTGATTCAGGGTGATGCAGTGATGCTCATAAACTCCTGCTGAGGCTTCAAGACACAGCAGCCATCATTCTTGATCATGTCTTAGCTCTGCGCAGCAAGGGAAACTCGTGGGCCAAGGGTCTAACGTTTACTGAATCCAAAGCAGTTTGGGGCAGAGACTAAGCACATGGGCCCTGGAAGGCACCTGCCTGGGTTCAAGTCTTGGCTCTACACTTCCCAGCTGTCTAACTTTGGGCAGGTAACTGACCTGCCTTGCACCTCGGTCTCCCCATGTATTTAACATGGATAACAACAGCACGCACCTCATAGAACTCTAGGAGGTTTACGCGAGATAATGGGTTTACAAGCTCTGAGTACAGGGCTTGGCACATAGCAAGTGCTCAAGAAGCATTCGCTGTTATGGAGGGCCCACCATGTGCCAGTGCTGTCTGTACACTACCTGAACAACACACCAGAGACCCAGCCATTAGTATGGTGGAGCAAACACAAGCGGAGGGGAGAGGAAAGAGACAGGAAGGAAGTCTTGGAAATGGGGGAGGGGAGAGCTCCTGTCTTATATCACTCACCCCCAGCACATCTAAGTGAACGTCTTATATTCGTGGTTTCAAGTGGTGGAAATCCTGATTAAATCGGCGTGGAGTAGAGAGGAGATTATCTGCTGCCATAGTCACAATGTAGCTGGCCCCAGGGATGACTAGACCCAGGGACTCAGATGCCACAGGCCCCTGTCTCTGGGTCCGTCTGGGCTGTGCTCTGTCTCTGGCTTCATCCTCGCTACTGCAGACGGTGCTGCTAGAGGCTGGGACTGTGGCCATACTTAGCAGCTCCCTGATTCACTCTCCCAGCTTCACCTCCAGAGAGAACACGAAGCTCTCTTCCCTTGGGTTCAATTAGGAAAAGCTCACTCGGAGCCTCTGATTAGTCTAGCTGGGGTTGTGTCCACTTCTGGGGCCAAGGGCATGGGCCCCTACTAGAACTCCATGACTGGTTTCGGGGACACTTCTCCCAAAGAAGGAATGGGCTCGAAAGAAGGGAGGGGTGCCAGGCAGATAAAAGATGTCCACTGTGGTTGAAAGAGGCAGGGGTTTGGACAGAAAGATCAGGGACCACTCTTCCTACTCTGTGGTGTCAGGGAGGGGCTATGTCAAGGCCCGTGAGGGGTACCCACAGCTGGCTGTGGGGGTTATCTCCTCAGAGGTGGTCTTGTTCTAGCTCTCATCCTCTCCCCCTCTGCCACAACCTGCCAAAGGTAAACACGTATGCCTGGTCCCCCGCATGCTGACCCTGTTCTTACACCTGATCATCTGTCCCATTTCCTGTCCACCTGTTCATTAGCCCACTGGGCTAGGTGCTGACCCCATACTTGGCTTTGGCTAGCCTCTGCCCATGAGAGTGGACCCAGGCTCCGTGTGTACCTGGCGAGGGGTTCAGTGGGCCATCCAGGTCAGTCTGCATGCTGAACGCGGGGCATCTTATGACCTGGGGATAACTTCACCAGATGCATCTGGAATCTGGATCAACCCAGATGGGAAAAGTCTCCCCAGAACCCCGTAAGTGTTGAGATTTAGACACCTCTCTTTCCACCTGCTCTCCTCCTGCAGTATTTGGCCGTGTTCCTTGCCAGCTTCCCCTTCTCCTTGGCCCCAAGGGAGTTCCTAGACACTCAGTAGAGGTTAAACACATGGACTTTGGAGTCAAACCAACCTGCGTCTGAGGCCTGGCTCTACCACTCATTGCTGTGAAATGAGAACAGTTGCAAAGACAGTACAGAAATTTCCTGTATACCCCTCCCCCAGCTTCCCCTAATATTAGCATCTTACATGACCATGGTCCATGTATCAAAAAACTAAGAAATCAACATTGGTACTGTACTATTAGCTCAATGGAAGAACTTTATTCACATTTCCCCAGTTTTTCTGCTAACGTTGCCCAGTGTTTGTTCCAGGATCCAATCCAGCGTTTCTCATTTGCCCTGGACAAATTGATCTCTCTCTCTCTCGGCTTCTGGAGGTGATCTACCTAAAGCATTATCATCATTTTTATTAAACTATCATGGTCACATCTGATTGAGTAACAGTTCTTGGCATGAGGTCCATGCCAAAGAGCCTAGCTCTGCTTATGACCATGTCTTCCCCACCGGTCTGGCTTCCAGGAAATTTCAGATGCCTCCTACCACCACCAATCCTGAGACATATCCATCCCTCAAACACTGCTTATCGATGGCCATTAAAGCAGCAGCCGCAATGCTCCAGCAACTCAGCTACTGGCTGAAATGTGTGTGTGTGTGTGCGCGAGCACACGTGTGCACATGAGTGATAAGTGAGTGAGTGAATGAACTGAGAGAATAAAAGAGTGAATTAACTGGTAAGCCAGTGAGCGAATTAGTGACTTAACGAGTCAGCGAGAGAGTGAAGTGTGTAAAATTGACTAGATCATTCTCCCTACTCCCTCAACTAATCCATTAAGCGGCGGCATACATTTCTCATCTTTGTTAACACAAGCAGGGGTTAGGAACAGCACAGAAATAGTTACAGACCACCAGTTGGATGAGAAGGATACTGTGTTCATTTCTTATTGCTGCTTTCACAAATTACTGCAAATTTAGGGGCTTAAAACAACACAGATTAATTATCTGACGGTTCTGGAGGTCAGAAGTCCAAAATGGGTATCACTGCGCCAAGGTCAAGGTGTCTGTGGGGCTGCACTCTCTCCGGAGGCTCCAGGGGTGAATCCGTCGGCTTGCCTTTCCCGGCTTCTAGTGGTTACCTTCATTTCTCGGCCTGTGGTCTCTTTCTGTATCTTCAAAGCCAACCGTGTAGCATCTTCAAATCTCTCTCTGACTCTGACCCTCTGCATCCGTCATCACATCTCCGTCTCTAACTCTGAAACTCCTGCCTTTCTCTGATATGGACCCATGTGATTATATCAGCCCCACTCGGACAGTCCAGGATAATCTTCCCATCCCCAAATCCTTAACATAAGCATATCTGTGAAGTTCCTTTTGCCATGTAAGGTAACACATTCATGGGCTTTGGGGCCTAGGATGTGGACATCTTCGTGGAGCCATTATTCTACCTGCCACAGATGCCTTGCTCAGAGGGCAAGTGCAGCACTGATTCCCACCCTAAAGCAGAAAGGGCAGCAGGGGGATGGAGAGAGCGTCACAGCATTTATCACGTGCCCCTGCCACGTACTTTTGCACCTCATGTTGTTGTTGTTATGGCCTGGGATTTTAAAAATTTCCCCAAATTTGATGCTTGTCCCCAAACTTGAGAAACACTGTGCCAGATGATACGCCAGGAGCATATGCTGCTACAGTTGAGGGTAAAATTTGCCCTAGGATTCCTGGAGAAGGATTAAGAGTGGGGCGCCTCAACCCTGGGTACACATTCCCATCAGCTGGGGAGAGTAAAAAAAACTTATTTTGAAATGAGCATGGAATTGCAAAGACAGTATAGAAATTTCCTGTATACCCCTCCCCTAGCTTCCCTTAATATTAGCATCTTACATAACCAGGATCCATGTAGCAAAACTAAGAAACCACACTGGTACATTAATATTGGCTCAATGGAAGACTTTATCGCATCTCCCCAGGTTTCCCACTAGGGCCCCTTTTTGCTCAAGGACCCAGTCCAGCATTTCTCTTGCATGGGGTCATCATGTCGACAGAGTCTCCTCCAGTCTGTCGGCTTCTCAGGCGTTCCTTGTTTTCTCAAGACCTTGAGACTTTTGTACTGGTCAAGTATTTTGTAGACTGACCTTTAATTTGGGTTGGTCTAATATTTTCTCACGATTAGACCAGGGTTATGGATTTGGGGGAAGACTACCACTGGGTGAGATGCTCTTATTATCGCATCATCGAAGGGGGTGTGTGATATCAGCATGGCCTATTACTGATAGTCTTTGCTTTGATCCCTTGGTTACAGTGGTTATCTGCCCCCTTCCTCCACTATAAGGATGTCGCTTGTCCAGTTGGTGTTATCGCTGCCGAGTAAGAGGCTCTCACCACCTCCGAGGTGGGGGTTCCATCCCAGCTTGTCTAAAACAGTGTTTTCCAAATCCACCCATGGATTGTGACCCATTCTCAGGTCATAAGATTAGACCGTGGGGTGCATTTTAAAGAAAAAAATAAAGTAGAGGAGACTGTAACAGCATAGAATGGAGAAGAAAAGACTACGTCACACACATAGTAGGTATAGTTTCGCAAAACTTCTGTTTCTGAAAACTTTACGTGCTCAGAGACCTTATCTTTACAATGGGGATAAAAGTTGCACGCCCTGACTCGCACCCCCCACACAGGGCTGTCATGAGGATTAGATGAGCCGATAACGGGTGAAGTGCTTAGAACAGAGGCACACATTAGGCATTGTATCAATTATTATTATGAAGCGTGCACGTGCATAAATGGGTCACGGTGTAGAATACATTTCTTACTGTAGATTGCAGTCCAAAAGTTTGCAAATACTGAAGTCGCATCTCTAGACTGGGGTGGGCAGGCTTACAAGCCCCAAGCCAACACCTGTGTTTGTGTGAAGTTTTACTGGGGCACAGCCACTCGTTCGTTTACGTGTTGTCTTTTGAGCTAAGGTGGCAGAGCTGAGAACTTGCAACGGAAAATGCATGGCCCACAAAGCCTCTGCACTATTTACTACCTGGACCTCCAGCGCAGCACCCCTGCCTGGAGGTCATCTCATGGTACAAAGGACATTAGACACTTCTTCCTAAGCCACGTGGCCTTGTCCTGCCACCGCCCGGCAGGCACACTGGCCCCTGCAGGCCCCTCTGGGCTGTGTGACTGCCCAGCACTCAGGCCTCCAGAAGCTCGATATCCTTCTACTTTGGATGGATGCCCACACTTGCTTTATTTATCCACCTCCCCTGTTCACGGTGGAAGGTTAGAAACACAGCACACTGGTCAGGGGCAGGAAACAGATGGCCACTCAAATTAGAATAATTTGAGGAGCGTTTAACAAAGAGGCTATTCACAAAGGGATGGGCAAGGTGCTGGAAAGCCACAAGGGAGAGCTGAATCCTCAGAGGCTTGTAAAGGTGGAGCTCTGACCACCCTCAGCAGGGGGGACAAGGAGAGGGAAGCTGGAAGGAGAGTCATTTCGAGAGGATGCCTTCAGAGGAGATGGGGCTTTCAGTCTGGGGATGGGGAGCCGGCTCCAGGCAATCCTGCGGGGAGGGAGCCAGAAGAGTAACTGCCTTGACCTCACCTCCCTCCCTCCCTGATCTCCTGTTGGGGTCCCCACTGGTCAAACTGAAGTGGAAGCCGGATAGCATAGGAGCCGCTGATGTGGTCCATATGGGTCAGCTTCCCAGGACAGGGAGCAGGCTGGGGAAGGATGGAAAGGAGCAAACCTCAGATGCCAGCGCACACAGCATCGATTTAGAAAGTCTGGTGTATTTACTTCTCCCGCAGCTCCACCAGACAAAGGGTACCCTGCTTCACCCCGCCAAGTCGGGAACGTGGCCCCAACACCAAAGCACTGTCATAGCTTTCACCTTAACTGTCTCCTCTACCTAGATCTGCTAGGCTCCAGATGGTTATCATGGAGTTAATGTTCCTGGATGTTCCCATCCTGAGAGGGGGTAGAAGGTTGTGAACCTGTGTCTCATTCATCGTGGCAGCCCAGCTCAAGTCCAACAGACAGACGAGCCAACCTCTGGCCACCGTGGGACAAAGAACCCGAGTGGCGAAAAGCTCCCTAGGCTGAGAAGTGTCCCCAGATTAAACTGTTCCCACTGGCCAGACCTCTCTGCCCCCACCACTGGCCCGGACCCCCTGAGCTGGCATCTGGTATCTCACGGGCTCCCCAGTCCAGCCACAGAACTACAGCATGTCACCGGGAGGGTCTTTCCTAGGCAGTGGAACACTGATTCCACATCACTGATTTCATAGATGAAACATCATAGGCTTACAGGAAGGAAGGGACTGGCTTGGGTAGCCCAGCCGCCTCGTGGCGAGCTGGGACTAGAATTCAGGATTGGAGACTCTAGTCAATGTCCATCTTTCTTTTATGTAAGAGGGAAGGTGAAATCGGTTGTGGAGCCCTGGAAATGGCCTTGGCCAAAATTCAAAATGTGGTCTAGCCTCAGGCAAGTTTCAGTGTCAGACTCAGCTCAGCTGCTGAGGCCGTGCACCCGGACCCTAGGCGCCCCAGGCAGCAGTTCTGTGCAGGTGGGAGGAAGCAGAGGCTCCAGTCGGGCAAATCGGTTCAAACCCAGATCCAACCTGTTAGTGGCTGTTTTACCTTAAACAGGTTAATTTTATGTTAATGAGGGTCAGTGTTCCAGTTCTGTAAACTTGGCTCTGTCATCAACCACTGAGTGGTATCAACTCCATGACCAGGTAAGCAAGTACTTTGCAATGTCCAAAGGTCAATAAATGACACTTCTTTTTTTTTCCCTCCAGTTGGAAGACTGATGGAATATCTGCAACTTTCTTCTCAAAAAGCCAGAGGCCGACTAGTTTGAGTGTAGCTGCTAGAGCTTTGTACTCTAGCCCCAAGAAACGGGGACCCCTGGGATAAAGGCGGGGGGGGGGGCTCCTGATAGGCCAAGGATTCTGCCTCATTTTCATGGACTCAGGCGTAATTAGTAAAATCTTAAGGTTCTCCTCCCTTCTTCCCCAGCCTCCACCCCACCCCCAATTTCCTCAGAGAAATGAAGAGTTCAGACATATAGGCCAAGTGCTTGGGTTTTAAATTAGACAACTTTGTTCTGACAGGAACCGAGTCACAGCTGTCATACCTGATTATTTTTAGAGTTACTACTAAACTCTTTGTACAGGATGAGCTGGCACTGTTCAAGGCAAACAGAAAGACTTCACATTTTATCATGACAGCTCTGGAGCCATCCACCTCCTCGTGTTCATTATTTCCAACCTGTCTTTGGAAGGGATGAGGCGGCATCTTGACAATCGTACGGCGGGGAAGGCAGACCCCGTGGCTTGTTACTACATCCGAGGGATGGAAAGCTCCCCAACTAAGCAAAGCCCACTGCCTCCAGGAAACCAAGGAGAAACATTCCAGGGGGGTACTGCTCCAGAGCCTTCTCTGGATGAACAATTATCTTTCACGAGAAGCAAAATTTGACAGCCAAGGAGCCAGCCAATAAGAGCACCTGTATGCAAATGCCACTAGCACTGGCCTGGAGTGGCCAGCTTGTGAGTGATGTCACAATCTCCTCTGACCCAACAATGCCACCACCACTGAAAAGGCGGACCCCTGCCTGCAGCTCTTACAGAGAGAAACATTCACCGCCAGCAGAGCACCTTCTAATTACTCCTGGAGTGTGGTGGACAAAAGTCTCTGCTGTCTGAGTTACTAGATCCAGAAAATGAAATGACCTTATGAACATGGGAAAAGAAGTCCAGCTAAAGCCCAAGGCAAATGTCTCTTCTTACGTCCACTTTTTGCTGAATTACAGAAACAAGTTCAAGGAGGAGCAGCCAAATACCTACCTTGGCTTTAAAGAGTTCTCTAGAAAGTGTTCGGAAAAATGGAGGTCTATCTCAAAGCAAGAAAAGGCCAAATATGAAGCCCTGGCTAAGCTTGACAAAGCCCGATACCAGGAAGAGATGATGAATTACCCTGGCAGGAAGAAGAATAAGAAGAGAAAGCGGGACCCCCACGCACCCAGACGACCTCCATCGTCCTTCCTACTCTTTTGCCAAGACCACTATGCCCATCTCAAGTGGGAGAATCCAAACTGGTCAGTAGTGCAGGTGGCAAAGGCCTCGGGGGAGATGTGGTCAGCAATGACAGACAACGAAAAGCAGCCCTATGAACAAAGGGCAGCTCTCCTGAGAGCTAAGTACCAAGAGGAACTGGGCATCTACCGTAAAGCCAGGAAGAAGAGCCTCCAAGTGTCGGCTAAGAACAAGCGCAGAGGGTTCAAACAAACTTAGTCAGACACAGCTGATGGATCCAATTAGAAATAAAATGCCATTCTCTGGTACTGCCTGTCCCTGGTCTCGTGTGTAGCGTTAGAGGGGCCATCGCTGCCACTTTGGGCAACAAGTGAGTGGCATGGTAGAGCTGAGAGCAGGGTTTGGAAACTGATCCCAGGAGGGGCTGGCTTTGGGACAAGAGTCTGAAGAATGTGTGGTCCGTACTTACTGGGCTTGGCTTGGGCAGGCAGGGTGGGGTGGGAATCTCCAGGTGTAAAGAAGCTAGGAGTCCTGGGGGTGGGAGCATCCTGGTCCCAAGTGGTTCTCCAGGGTGGAGGACCCTCCTTAGAGTGAAGCGAGCAAACGCCAGCCCTGCCACCCTCTTGGCCTGGAGGGCAAAAGGCCTGGAGTCCAGGTCAGGCTCCCAAATCGGGCCCCAGCAGAGGCTGGGAAACTGGAGTTGAGGTGGGCCTTAGGGGACTCAGTGTCTCCAGGGATTCCAGAACTGGTCCTCCAGCAAGGCTTAGATACTATTAGTGGGTAAGGATGAGACTCCAGTAGTGGGCCCTAGTCTAGTCACTAGGATGAAGGATGGGGCTGATTTTACAAAAAGAGGCATCTGACTCTGCCCCAAGTACTATAACTTGGAGAGAACCCTCTTCTCGACACTTTGGTGAGCATCTCCCCGGTCATTTTCCTGTGGACGTAAGCACAACACGCAGGGTGGACATTTGTTGCCTGTATGACCACCGCGGCATCCATTCGTTTTCTCCTGCTCACAGCACACCGACTCCATCCTGACCAAGGCTGGATCAGATGGAATCCCCCTGGCTACAGTGATTGGCTCAGTGACGGTCATGTGACCCAAGTTGGTCCAATCAGAGTAGATCTCAGGACTTGTGTAAGGAATCCTAGGGGAGGATGCAGCCCCGGGGGCTGTTGGCAGCCGTTTGCCTCATTCTCAGGCCAAAATGTTAGTCCCTTTGGCATCCTGGACTTTTCATTGAGGATAAGCCCACACGTTTTGGATTTTGTCTAAGATAGTTAGAGTTTGGTTTTCTGTCATTTAAAATAAGTCAAAACTTGTCATTTGATACAAAGGGGGTTGTTCCATCTACTATAACTGTATTTTTCAGGCAATAATACACTGTGGGCAACGTTTCATACCAATCTAGATTGATATGGAATATTTTGAAATGGCTCTTGACTTCTGATATCAAAGAGACTGGGCCAAAATGCAAAGTTTTTTTGTTACCAGGTTCTGCATGCAAAAGACTTCCTTAATTCCAGCTCTAAACTCCTATTCCATGAGGGACCTGCATCTCTGTAGCCTGCTGTTGTTTCAAATTTTACTTTTGGAACAAAAATAAAAATATATATTTTTGAATAGCCTTTTAGAACTGGGTCAGCCTTTAGGGGGTGAGAGGTAATAGAGTGGAGTGATTTAGAAATTCAGGGTCTGGAATCCGGCCATTTACGAAGGGCTCCCATGCGCCAGACCCTGTGCTGGGTACCAGGAGGCCCAACGCGGTCTACAGTTAGGTTCCTGCCCTGACGAGAGGGACGGACACGGGCATAAACCAAAACCACAGCCCTACAAGGCCTGAGGAGAGTGTAGACTGCACAAAGAGCTGGGGGTGGGAGCGAGTACCACCTACCAAGGCAACTGCTGAAGTCTTCATGGAGGAAGCAGCTTTATGCTCCTCGGCAACCTTGTACTCATGCTGGCCAGATTCCTGCTCCCCCTCTCCCATTCCCCACAGGTGCTGCTCCAACTTGGCTCCGCTTCCCCTCCAGACCAACCTCCAATCTCTCAGGAGACACCCTCATTTCCTGCTTCATTGAGAATATAGAGATCATCAAACAAAGCACTGTCGGTTTTCTTCTTTCTCAACGTGAAATCCACAGCCATCTTCCCTCCTGGTCTCACGCCTCATAGCTAGGACCCTCTCACCACCAACCCTCTCATCACATCTTCCCCACCAACCTCAGGCCCTTGCCCCTCACTGGAAAGATGCTGACTCTCCAGCCTGTAAGCTTGCCGTCCTGACACAAGTGGTTCTGATCACTGGCAGGACCTTGGGCAAGTAAGTTCTTGTTCCTCTGTCTCAGGTTTCTCATCTGTGCAAAGGGGATGATATGATGCCTGCCCCTCAGGTTGTTTTAGTGATTAAATGATGTAACGCACGCAAAAGCATTTGGCACGGTCCTTAGCACATAAAAGGTACTGTGGTTGACCCTCTAGGGCAGCTGTCCTACGATTTCCCCCTCCTGGTGTTCACACCCTGGTACGACCCCCCTCCCATTAAATGTGGGCAGAACCTGTGACTTCCCTTTTTATTTCCTTTTTTGGCCACGCCACGCGGCATGCGGGATCTTAGCTCCCCGACCAGGGATCAAACCTGCGCCCCCTGTAGTGGAAGCATGGAGTCTTAACCACTGGACCGCCAGAGAAGTCCCCCTGTGACTTGCCTTTAACCAACAGAATAGGGCAGGGGAGATGGGATGTGATTTCCTCTGTGATTACACCATGGTATATAAAACTCTATCTTGCTGGTGGATTTGCTCTATAGAGATTCTTCCTGCTGGCTTGATGAAGTAAGTGGCCAAGCTGGGGAAGCCCACGTGGCAAGGAACTGTGGGGAATCTCTCGGAGTTGAAGGTGCCTCGGACCAACAGCCAGGAAAAAACCGAAGCTCTCAGTCCTACAAACACAAGAAACTTAAGTGCTGCAGCAACCACATGAGCGGGGAAGTGTATGTATCCTTCCCCAGCTGAGCCTCCACATGAGAACTCAGCCCTGGTTGACACCTTGATTGCAGCCTTGTGAGACCTCAAGTGGTGGACCCAGCTAAGCTGTTACCGGATTCTGACCCAGAGAAATGGTGAGATAACAGACGTGTGTTGTTTTAAGCCAACAAGTTTGTGGTAATTGGCTACACAGCAATAGATAACTAATACAGTACTCAATAAATGCCAGCTTCCTTGTCATCTTAAAATAAACCATCTTTAACTTTCTTTCTCCCTCCAGCCTCTACCCCACCTGTTTAATTTCTTTTCCTCTGCTACCAACCTCTGGAAGGTGGCGGACGCCCCCCAGTGCTAATTTGATCCTGACTTGTACTCTGCAGCGGTTCCAGTGAGGCTGTCTTGTTTCCAGCCTGGCTCTTGCGGGGCAGCGGCTGTGTGTTACATGACAGTCCCCTCTGGGAAGAGGGCCCACACACAGCTGGACCCCAGCCCTCATGCCACTCTTTTCTGGTTTCCTCTGTGATTAATTACGCGGATGTGGGTGGCTAAGTCAGAGTTTTGACAACAGTTTGCAGCGCCCCCGCTGAAAACTAACTCTATTAACAGTCCTTTATGAGAACGCCGACAGGAGGTTGTGAATCTGCTGGCTTCTAATGACAGTAATGGAATGACAGTGAAGGGGGAAGGAGGGGAGGAGGAGGAGAAGTAGGAGGAGCCTGGGTCTAAGATAATGGGTGAGAGGAAAAGCGGGCAGAAAACCTGGTGTGGTACCAGCATTCCACGCAGACCCACTGGGCTGAGCTCAGGGGCCCCTGCCCTCGGGAAGAAGGAGGCTGAGTCTCTGGGCCCATGGCTGTCTTAATGCCTGAATCACTCCACTCTGACCCTTCTCTCCCAGAGCCTTTTCCTGTGTTCATTTATTCAGCAAATATTCACGTCAATCTTAAGCCTGCAACGTACCAGGAACTGTTCTAGTACCAGGGAGGCAGCGAGGCCCCTGATCTCTGATAAATAAACAAGTCAACAAATAAACACACCAGGTCATTTTTTGATAGTGTCAAGTGCTCTGAAGAAAGTAAACCGGGCTAATAAGATAAACAATGACAAGTGGGGTTGAGGGTGCTTTAAATGGGTGGTCAGAGAAGATGACATTTGGGTTTTGATTTAAAGGACAAGAAGGAGCCAGGCCTGCCAAGGCCTTAGGGAAGAGTTGTTCAAGTAGAAGGACAGCAAGTGCAAAGATCCTGAGGCAGGAGTGAGCTTGGCATATTAGACAGAGGGAGGCTAGAATGACTGGAGGGGTGAGTGAGTGGCTGAGATGCAGTTGGAGAGGGACAGTCCTTGGCAAGGAGTTTATTTTGAAACCTAAGGGTTATGGGAGCCAAAGAGGCTTTTCTGCAGTGGGATCCAGGTGCTTCCATTTCCACTTCTGGTCAATGGTCATTCTAGAGTCTTCAGAGACTACCAATGCCACTAAGGGGATGCTAGCGCCTCCCAGGTCTGCAAGAGAAAGAGGCAAGGCTAGCAAATACCAAATCCATGACCTTCTTCCCTTTTGGAGGGGAGATAATCAGGAGCCTCCACTTGGTCCTCCTGGGAGCAGCTGTAAGCTAAAAATCAAATGCGCAAGCTGTGAAACGTCTCTCCCTGTGATTTGTTTTCCCAGAGATGGGGGGAAAGGACAGGCACGGGTGGCAAAATATTCCAGGAGCACACTGCTTCCCAGGCCTCAGATTTCCATGTGCAGCAGCTCCCACTAGACCAGTGGTTCTCAACTTTGAGGCTGCATTAGAATCACCTCAGACCTTATTAAGATACAGAATGCTGGGCCCCACCCCTAGAGTTTGATTCAGTTCTTCTGGGAGTTGGGCCTATAATTTGCATTTCTAAAAGTTCCCAGGTGGTACTGATGCTGCTGGTCTCAGGACCACGGAGGGGGTGAGTGAGTGGCTGAGATGCAGTTGGAGAGGGACAGGCCTTGGCAAGGAGTTTATTTTGAAACCTAAGGGTTATGGGAGCCAAAGAGGCTTTTCTGCAGTGGGATCCAGGTGCTTCCATTTCCACTTCTGGTCAATGGTCATTCTAGAGTCTTCAGAGACTACCAATGCCACTAAGGGGATGCTAGCGCCTCCCAGGTCTGCAAGAGAAAGAGGCAAGGCTAGCAAATACCAAATCCATGACCTTCTTCCCTTTTGGAGGGGAGATAATCAGGAGCCTCCACTTGGTCCTCCTGGGAGCAGCTGTAAGCTAAAAATCAAATGCGCAAGCTGTGAAACGTCTCTCCCTGTGATTTGTTTTCCCAGAGATGGGGGGAAAGGACAGGCACGGGTGGCAAAATATTCCAGGAGCACACTGCTTCCCAGGCCTCAGATTTCCATGTGGAGCAGCTCCCACTAGACCAGTGGTTCTCAACTTTGAGGCTGCATTAGAATCACCTCAGACCTTATTAAGATACAGAATGCTGGGCCCCACCCCTAGAGTTTGATTCAGTTCTTCTGGGAGTTGGGCCTATAATTTGCATTTCTAAAAGTTCCCAGGTGGTACTGATGCTGCTGGTCTCAGGACCACGGAGGAGTTCTTTTTCCTCGCGCAGCCCCGGCATTTACTCTGAAGAGGAGGCGTCACTGATCTGCCTAGTGACTTGAGAGAGAGGAAGGGCTGACCTGCTCTTCCCCTCTCGTCCCCCACCAATCCCAGCTGCACAGTGTGTTCAGGTGTGCTCTCCAACCAGTTCATCAGTAATAAAGGTGAAAGGCTGATCCTCATCTGTCTTTCTCTTTCATCTGCCAACTGATTCTGAACTTGACAAAGGAGTATTTGTTTGTTTGTTTGTTTATTCATTTTGGGGGCTTCCCTCAAATCCCAACGGAGAAGTCGATCCCAGTTACAAACAATCGATTAGCATCTGGGCCACACAGCATCACTGGGGTCTTAGGGTTGATTTCAGCCTCCACTGAAGCACGTTTGGGGACAAAAAGGTCCAGTTTCTGGGCCTATAAGACTGAGGATCAGGCCCCTGGCCAGGGTGAGGTCATCAGGGTGAAGTCACAAAGCCCTGGCACCTCTGCACCTTGTCATGCACCTCTAATCACACGCCCACAAACAATACCTGCCCTCCAGGTGTGCTGGAGGATAAACGAAACGTCTGGGACATCCTTGTAAATGAAGTCTGACGTGTAAGAAGTGCCCAGTGGATGGGGGTGCCTGCCCTGGTCTCTAAGGGATGGTTCAAAGAAGGAGAGAACAACACACACAAAGGCAGCTCAAGCAGGAGAAAGAGCTTGGCCAAAGGCCAAAAGGGCAGACTGGCCTTGACCTCTGGGTGGACCAGCAATGAGTGATGCACTGCGCGTTCCCGTGTGGCCATCCCCTTGTAACAGTTGCCTTGCAACAGCGCCCCCTACTTGTTGCTCCCTTTCTAGTCCTTTCTCTGCTCCAGCTGGCTGAGCGATATTTGAAGACTCCTCCCCGTCAGCAGTGAAACATTTCAGTGGTTGCCCCTCACTACGGGAGTCTGACACAGGATAATCAGGCCACTGCTGCCTCACAAGTTGCACCGTCGCCCACACTCAGCTTCTGAAATGGCTCCCCGTGAACCAGGCCTTCTGGTATTCACACCCTTGTGTGATTCCTCCCTTTGAGTGTGGGCTGGACCTAATGACTTCCTTCTAATGCACAGAATAGGGCCAAAGTGATAGGATGTCACTGCTTCGGAAGGGACTAGGCTATGAAAGACTCTCTCTGCCTCACTCTCTTTCTCGCTTGCTCAAAGCAAACTGACATGTTGAAAGCCACCCTGTAGAGA
Organism: Physeter macrocephalus; assembly: GCF_002837175.3. Taxonomy (NCBI): domain Eukaryota; kingdom Metazoa; phylum Chordata; class Mammalia; order Artiodactyla; family Physeteridae; genus Physeter; species Physeter macrocephalus. The sequence continues at coordinate 9,189,516 of NC_041216.1, read as the reverse complement.
GGCCCACATGGCAAGGAATTGAGGGTGGCTTCTGGCCAATGCCCAGCAAGGAACTGAAGCCCTCAAACAGCTGTCAAGGACCTGAATCCTGCCAGCAACCGTGAGTAAGCTTGGCAGTAGACACCTTTATTGCAACTTTATGACAGGCCAGGCTAAGCCATACCTGCTTCCTGACCCGTAGCAACTAAGGTGATAGATGTGGTTTCATGGCACTAAAGTTTGGGATAATCTGTTAAAAACTGAAATAGATAATGAATACAGATTTTGGCATCAAGAGGGGGATAGTGCCATGAAAAATATCTTAAAAAGTGAGATGTCTTTGGAACCAGGCAGTGGGTAGAGGCTGGGAGTATTCTGAAGACCTTGTTAGAGAAACCGGGACTTTGAGGATGTTGCTGGTGAAGGCTCAAAAGGAATTAAGAACGTGTTACTGGAAACCAGAAGAAAGGGATCCTTGTTATGCAGTGGAAGAAAGTTTAGCGACAGTGTCTTCCGCAGGGATATGGAAGGCAGGACATGCACCGAATCAACTTTGTGATCTAGCTAAGGAGGTGTCCAAGCAAAGGGTTGAAGGTACTGGCTGGTTTCTTCTTGCTGCTTACGTGAGAAGAGAGATAAATTGAGGGAAAGGTGGTTGAAAAGGAGCCAGACTTCATAGTTTGGAAAGTTCTCAGCCTTCCAAGACAGCAAAGGCCGCTAAAACTAAGAGATGGCTTTGAGCAGTGTTGAGAAAAGGTGGTCTGGAGATAAAGCTGAGGGTGTGACTGTGCAGCCTTTGGCTAAGACCTAGGAAAGATCAAAGGACTGTAGCATTATTCAGCCACATAAGGGCCCTTTAAAGAGATTAGGGTGGGCTTTTACAGATCCTCAAGATCAAACAATAGGGCCTCTGGGAAGCATATGAGCATCTTACCTTGGCCTTCTTAGCGGAAGCCCAAGGTAGAGAAGTTTAGCTCAAAGAAATCTGTGGTTGTGGCTTTTGTGTAAGAGAGTGACTCTCAGTGAAATTTACAGAAGACCCACAAAGTTTTGGAGGAAAACTATGATCAGAAGAAACACTGTCAGCTTGGACTAAAAAGGACAGAGACAGTACAAAACAAAAAGAGGTCACAGGACTCCCAAAATTCTCAGCAGGAAGCAGGCTGGAGAAAAGAAAAAAAAAAAAAGGAAGACTCAGAGGGAGAAACCAAGAACTCAGAAGGTGGAGTTAAATATTCCCAGATTTTAATACTTATCAAGAAACTTCCAATATATTACTGGATGGATTTCAGAATTGTTGTGGACCAGGGACTTTTTTCTGCCCCACACTGTCCCCTCTTTTGAGTAAGAATGTCTAGAGCCATTACCCTGTACCTATCCCACCACTGTATGTCAGGTATGTGGGGACAGAGAACTTGCCTGTCTAGTTTTGCAGAGCTACTGACCCAGAGTAACAGTACTCTAGGACCTGTACTCAAGGAACTACACCAAGAGCCTCAACCACACTTGAACTTGATTTAGATGGTGAGATTCTGGACTTTGAGCTGATGCTTTCACGGGATGAGACTTTTGGGGGCCTTGGGAAGGGGTAACTGTGTGTCGCGTGTGGCAAGGACATGAATCATTGGGGGCCGGAGGGCAGCTGGTGGTAGGCAGCTTCAGAAGTGACTAAACACTCTTTGTCTCCTGGCATTCACACCCTTGTACAGCCCCCTCCCCTGGTGTGTGTGCTGGACCTAGTGACTTCCAACACAGGGAATACAGCAAAAGTGACGGGCTGCTGCTTCTGAGATTAGGTTATAAAAGACTGTGACTCCTGTCTTCCCCTCTCTTGGAGTAGCTCTGACGAAGCCAGCAGCCATGTTGAAAGCTACCCTATGGAAAGGCACGGAGGTAGCCTCTGGTCAACAGCACTGAGGAACTCAGAATCCTTCAAAGCACCCTGGGAATAAGCTTGGAGCAAATCCTTTTCCCCAGCTGAGCTTTGAGGTGATCACAGCCCTGGAATACTCCTTGATGGCAGCCCTGTGAGAAACTCTAAGCCTGAAGAACCCAGCTAAGCCACACCCAGATTCCTAACACGAAGATAAGGTGAGATAATAAACATTGCTTCAAACCGTAAGTTTTGGGATGATTTGTTAAACAGGAATAGATACTTAATACACCCACCCTAAGGTCCTGCCCTACAGTATTTCTCCCAGAAACACTATACTCTCCTCAGGGCCTTTGCACATGCTACTCCAGGCTGAACTCATCCTACCTTTTAGGTCTGGTAAACTTCCACTTTCAGACAAGACGCAGGTCAAGTGTCCCTTCCTCCAGGAAGCCCTCTTGGACCCTCCCACCCTCTTCTGTGCTCCCATATCACATCACCATCTCATTCACATCACATCTTAAGTAGTGTTTGTCTTGACTAGTGAAGGAGGGCAGGTGCCTTGCCTTATTCATCTTGGTACCCTTAAAATCTAACACAATGCCTGACATGCAGTAAAATAATAATAGAAAACTGTTATTTAGGTACCTATGCCATGCCTGGTAGTGTTTGAGGCAATTTACATGTACCGATCTTATTTTACTAATAAACTCAATGAGGCAGAAACTTTAAACACTCCCATTTTGCAGATGAGGAACTGAGATTCTAGGCGAGGCACTTGGTGCTGGAAAATGAGCAATGGAACCCGGAGAGGCTCCTCCCGTCCCGGGCTTGGCAGTGTCAGTTCCCTCCTCTCTCTCGGGAACTCTACACAGGCAGAGTTGGGCCAGGAGGCCTCCTGAGCACCCAGACATACACTCTGTGTTTGGCATTTCCGGAGAAATACCTGGATCTTTCCCTTGGCACCTCCGAGGAAGGGCTTGGCTGTCACCCAGAGAATTTGTTGGGCACCAGAAATCACACCTCCAGCTCTCTGCTCACAGCTGTGCCTCTGGCCCGCAGGCAGAATAAGCGTTTCCCCGCCCTCACACCCTGTCATTACAGACCATGTAAATTCCTCGATACTCATGTTGAAATGAACAGATGCGGCTCTGTATTTTTAATGCATTATCTGCAATTAGCAGCAGTGGGCATGAAAGAACTCTGCGGTCCCTGGGGCTGCCCCTGGTGGATGCAGCTGCGAGTACATTTGCGCTGAAGAATCCAGCCCGGCTCCTCTGGCCCACGCGGCTCTGGCGAGTGGGTGAGGGGAGCGTCCATTCGCACAGCGTCTGCTCTGCCAGGAAGCAGAAGGGGGCCTGCTGACACCTGATGGTCACTCCACTGCCGACCTGGCCCTCCTGCCATCCCCCCCATGCTGTCTAAACACCCTGAGAGGCTGTCCTCCACCCGGATGTCACGGGTGATACAGGTTTTTACGGGCTTGGGGTCTGCAGTGTGGAAAGGTCTGTGAGAAAATGCAAAGAGGCGTGCTGCCATGCCAGGGGCAAAGGTAAGGGGGTGTCTGCACGGATTTCAGAGAAGAAGGTGCCGGTTGGTGAGAGAGAGGTACGTGTGCACACCAGCTCCATCCGAAGGAGGAAGATATTTTTGGTAATACATATAATGCTAATAACTAGCACGTATCGGGCACTTACTGTGTTCCAGGCCCTGACTTAATGCTCGCCAGGCATCAGCAGAAGGGAGTGTCAATTCCGCCTGCCCCTGCCACCTCCAACCACAAACCACAGCCAAAGACCACCGGGAATCCACCTGTAGTTGAACAAAGTTGGGATTTTGGGCTCTTGGCAATGAGGGAGAATGCACAGCCCTGGAAACTGTGGGGCATCTCAGTAAGAGGAGGTTGGAAAGAACTTACTGTAGGAATTAGGTTTGCGTTAGGTGATTTGGGGGAGGTTCAAAGAAGTGGAGCTTTGCTCTGGATTGGATGCTGTCAGGAAGTCAATATACTTCTACCATTGGGTACTTAATAAATTTTATCTAGAAGGTGGGACGAATGAAGCAGGACTAAAGTTGGAATTGGTGAAGAAGCAGCTGTCACTCATGTTAGACAAGAGGGAGGGGGATGTTCAGTCCCTTTTGTTTCTCGGTAATGTCCCTGTTCGTGTCCGAGTTCAGATGTGGTTATGAAGTAGTCTTGTTTTTGTCTTAATCCATCACGGTCGTGGAGCGCTCACATGCCGAAGTCTAGGTGTGGGGTACAGGCCAGCTCCCAGCACCAGGCCAGTCTCTGGTCCTCAGGGGCTGCTGTTCCCTTTCCCAACAGGCCCTGTTATTGTTCCAGTTTACAGAAATAAAGAAATTGAGGCTCAGAGAGTTGCCAAAGCTAAGAAGTGGTGCTGTGATTCCAGCATCACTGAAACTGCAGTGGGTGCTGAGGGACTCAGGGGACAGGAGGGGAAGGGGTATGACTACGGGAAGCCAGGCTGACCATGAAGGGGACTGGCTACGATGGTGAAATAGAGAGAACATAGGATTTGGAGCCAGAGATCTCCACTTTCAAAATCTGTCCCTGCCACTTACTAGCTACCAGGCCCTGGGCAATTTTCTGAACATCTTAGATCCAATTTCTTCTTTCACATGATGGGAATATAAAAGTCTGTTTCCCACAGTTATTGTGAGAAAAGAAATGGAAGAGACACAGTATAAGGCACCTATGCCACACTGGGGGACAGAAGAGTCCCCTCCGAGCACTTCCTGTATGCCAGCCACTCTTCTGAGTATCTCACATGTACAGACTCATCTAACACAGCCGCCCCGTGAGGCAGGTTCTATTAGAGTCCCTGGTTTGCAGGAGAGAAGATGGAGGTACAGAATGGTTAAGCAACTTCTCTGAGGTCACACAGCTATCAAGGAGCAGAACTCAGGCATGCTGGCTCCAGCACCCTCACTCTACTCCCTCATGGTAGCTGTTGGGTCACAGCCCCTTCCCCTCCCTTGCTGCAAGGACTTCAACCTCAACGAGTCTAGTCACATTTTGATGGTGATTGCGTGCTCTGGAACTCCCCTGGTCCCAGACTTTTGCTCATGAATGCGTCTAAGCTGCTTGCTTGGCTCTGGTTCGGAGAGCACTTGTTTCCTTTTGGCAGGTCAAAACACTCTCAGCACGACAAATAGTATAGATTCAGCTCACCGCAGTGGACACATCAAATGAAACATAGTATTTGCCTTATTGGCATTCCTGTGCCTTTCAGTAAGTAGTAAAGTCAGAGAGAAAAACACTGAGAACTGAGTAAAAACTAAAAGGGGCCCAGGGTGGGGTCGGGGGGAATGACTCAGTGCTGCAGCCAAAGCCCTCCTGTGCCAAGGCTGATGTCTGGGAAGAAGGCTGCCCGAGAGGAAAGGGGTCAGAAAGGGGTGGGCTCCTTCCCGCAGCTATGTCTGTTCCAGTTGAGCACCCCCCCTTCTTGGTATCAGCTGATTGGACAAGAAGTTGACACTCGACTAATGAGCTGAGCCAACCAGATCCTCTCTCTTGCTAATTCAAGGCAAGAGATGTGGAAACTGGGAGTCAGTCAGTTGCTCCCTAAAGCTAGAAGGTCAGGCAGACTCAGGGATGGGAGTGACCATCGGGGACTGTGTGTACTGCTTCACAATCAGAGAGAAGGGGAGTAGACTATGACACCTGAGAGAGTTGCTCTCCAGCACTTTCTGTCCCATGTATTTAGTCAATAAACCCTTTGGATTCCTAAGCCAGGACCCATCCCCACGAGGCCATTACTGCATGAAGGTGAGGCACTGGAAACAACCTGAGACTCCTGCGTTGTTTTCTGACACTCCATGCCTTCCCTTCAGCTTCAGGGGAAGACGAGGCCAGGTCCCGTTGGTACATGAGATGGGAGCAGCCACACTTCCTCTCTAACGGAGACACCACAGCCGGTACCACAGGTGAGTGGGAGCCGCCCATGGTCCATTCCAGAGACCCCTGCTGACCTTTATCAGAAGCCAACATGGGCCTCCCCAGAGTGCTGGGGTGTGAGGCACGGCTGCCCTTGGACCCCACAGCTTGAAGGAAAAGGACTGAGAAAAGTCCCTGCAAAGAAGCCATTGTTATGACACAGCACAGCCATCTGGTCCCTCCATTGATCTGACAGCGGCCGCAGGGGTGGAAGGCAGCAGACGCGGAGGCCCTGGGAGCGCAATCCAGTGCAGAGCCCTCATTGATCCATGTACCTGCCTGAGGACTGGCCACACTCTCTGTGTTTAAAAGACACTCACGGAAGGTCAGGGCTGGAAGGGCACCTCAGGGAGGCCTCAGGACAGCCCAGCGTTGTCACAAATGGGAAAAGCAAGCCCCAAAGACACTACTGAGATGTAACCTTTCCATTTCAATCAAGGGAGTTCAAATAGCATTCGTTGTTTATTGGGCAGTTTTGCGGGAAAAGGGGGCGGGTATTGTTGTGCTTTGTAGCCCTATGTTGCCCTCCCACAGGGAGAAAAGCAAAGAGAATATATATTTATGTGGAGTCTGTAGGACTGAATCATAAGTACTTGGCCTAAAAAAAAAAAAAAAGCACATAGTTACCCCCAAGGTAAGCAATGTGTTGTTAGCACCCCCCCACAACCCTGCTCCATGGGACACGCAGCAGCAAATCACAGATTTATCTCAGCCGGAGGTTCAAATAGAATATGTGAGACAGTGTCTTCTGTGATGCCCGCCTTTGCTTAGCCACATATTCTGTTTCAACCTGCCCTGTCCCAGTGCCAGTGAGCCTCTAGCAGAAAATTCATCATGAGGCCCTGGTCCTCGAGTCAAGTGGATTCTGGAAATAGTCTGTTCTCCTCCCCCATACTCCCCACCCCAATCCAAGATGCCATGGGTTCTGTGGGACTCAGCCGCCAGAGCCCCTGCAGACTTTGTAGTTAACCATACCTCCGACTTGTGGCCTGTCTGCCTAACTGGCCTGCTGTAGTCTCTGGTCCCCACTGCTGTTCTCCCATGGGCTGGGAGCCTGGTGAAACCTTCTGGCGTTTCTGGGGTTTGGCCCCATTCTCCTGAGCGCTAGGATTTATCCTTCCCTTCTCCATCAGCCCACAAGCGTCCCTGACCTAAAATTCACACAAGCACCTAGGCCATGGGTCCACCCACTCTCTCAGAATTTTCCTTTTCAAAAATGCAGGCCCACATGAGGGTAGAATTTGCCTTTTTCCTTGGTTGTTAATATGGACAGTCGGTCTGTTTTCAAGTCCTGCTCTAATCAGCATCATCATAGTTATAAGCATTGGCTTTAGAGTGAAAAAGAGTTGGCCCTGAGTTCTGTCCACACTACTGACCAACGGTATGAACTTGGGCGACGAATTCTTCTAACCCCATTCTTCTGAGCCTCGTTTTCCTCACCTGTGTAAAGTGGTTGTTAAAACCTATCCCACATGACTGGTACAGAGTAAATGACAGCATACATGAAATAATGGATAGAAAGAACATAGCATAATGTAACACATAATACTAACATGTAACATTCACTGAGAGCTTTGATATGTTAAATTCTGGGCAAAGTGCTTTGCAAACATTACGTTAGTTAATTTGCACAGTAATCTTGTGAGATCCTATTTTCCCAAATTTTTAAATGAGAGCTTTGAGCCTTGAAAGGTTAAGTAAATTGCCCAAGGTCAACAGTTGGGTAGTGGTTGAGCAATTGTGACCTCGTGGAGACCAAAGGTTATGATTTATCTCATTCAGTGTCTTAGTACAATGCCTACTATATAGTAGGCACTTGAAAAATGTGTGTTGAATTAATGCATGGCTCCCAAGTCAGTGCTCCTTCGCATAACTGGGTTGAGAGCTCAGCTTTATCAACTTATTTTTTTCTCTCTGTCTTTTTTTTTTTTTTTTGCAACTGGGGACACTAAGCTGTTCGTTTGTGTTTTATTTCTGCCAGTATTTGTGTTCTTATCCTTAGTATGGCTATTACTGGATTTTTAATACATTCAAACCTTCTATCTGAATGGATACATAATTTCCATACTACCTACTATTAATCAGAGAGTACCCACCGATTCAGCACTTTGGACAGAGCTAGGATTTTTTAGCTAATGGCTGTTGGTATTGTATTTGCATTTAAAAACTATTTCCAATAAGTGTGCCACCCACATATGAGAAAATACTGCATTCCCCACTCAGTGGTTCTGGCTCTCTCTTCCTTTTCATAGTCTATCAGATGAGAAAATATTGCCATAAAGATTTTATGAGTCCAAGAGAAACATTACTCAAACAGGATTTATTTCAAAGGCATCATTTTGAAACCATGGCATGTTGTCTAAAAGGGAATCAAAGCTCATATTGGTGAAATTTTTATACTCAAATGAAGTCCAAATGTTGCATAAGATCCTCTTAATGTCTAACAAGTGAGCAACTTCTTCAATTTGGTTCAAATCAGCAGACAATTTATAGAGTATGTATTTTCAGCATCTCTGGGCCCATACTTGAAACCAGTGATAAGAGACAAGAATACGATCTTTGCCCATGTGCACTCACACAAGGAGAAAGGTAATTACGGTTTGGTACTTTCAGACCTTCATACTCTGGGACAAAATATGTCTTTACGATGCCCAGTATATGTCAGACACTCTGCTGAACACTGCAAGGAAAACAAGGCACATTTTCTACCTTCAAGGACCTACTGTCTGGTTGGGGAGACACACATATCCTTATGCAGCACACTTTGTAGTGAGATAAGGGTTATACTAGAAATAGGTACAAGAACTTGTCAGCTGGGAGCTGGTTCTAGAATTGCGTGAGATGTCTATCATCCTTTGTCTAGCTGACAAACTCCTATTCATTCTTCAAGAACCCAAATCAAACATCTTCTCCTCTGAATGCTTTCCTCACTGTCCAAGACAGAATTGGCCTTCCCTCCTTGGGGTTCCCAGAAAATCTTGAATAAAGGGAAAGTGGGGGTGACAGACACTAAATAAGTAACTATTAAAAATATCGATGTCTGTATCTATATCTATACACACACACACATTTCTTCAGTGGTAAAGAGCAGGAAATAATTAACTGTCAAGGAAGAGGTGGAGATACTTGAATTGATTCTGGAAAAATGTGGAGAAGGTCATTCCAGATGGAGAATGCAGGAAGGATAAAGGCATGACAGGATGCACGGTCGTGGTGTATTTACAGAATGGCAAGTAGCTACAATGGCTGAAGCAAGGCAGGGAGTGGTGGGCGGAACTGGTGATAATGGGGAGAAGTGGCAGAAGATGAAGCTGCTGTTTTAGGATGGGGTCAGATTATGAAAATCCTCTGCTAAGAAGTTTGTTCCTCATACTGCAGGTGGTAGAAACTATCAAAATGTATTTTAACTTTTACTGATTTTTCTGCACCCACAAAGTAACATATGCTTGTTGTAAAACTTTAAGAGAACACAAAAGAACATAAAAAATACATTAGCACCCCATTCTGAGCTCATGGTGTTACTATTTTTCTTGTCTTCTTTTTTTAGTGACTATTATATATGTATGTGTGTAAAAATGTTAGTTCACACTATATACATTGTTTCGTATGTTGATTTTTTTCACTTAATATCACATTAAGCATTTTCCAATTTCTTTGAACATTCTTTGAAATTAATTGCTACATGTTTTATCAGCCACGTGTACCACAGTTTATGGAACCATTAATGCTGGAAATATACTGTTTCCTTTTCCCCACTATAATAAACATCACTGCAAGGAACATCCTTGTGTATCCATTTTACAAAGACCTCTCACTATTTCCTCAAGATAAAGTCCTAAAAGTGGCATGCATTTTTTACATTTTAATCATTATGTACTGTCAAACTACCTTCCCAGAAAACGTTCTGCCAATTTATAATACCACCAACAGGGCATGAGGCTCAAAGAGGTTAAATGACTTGCCTAAGATTAAACAGCTGAGGAGTGGAGGGCTAGAAATCAAATGTGGGCACCGGTATCCACAGGGCTATGGCAGAGCTTTGGTGGGGAGACGGAGGATGGGGGGGCCAGAGGTAATTGTGTCTGGAGCACTGAAACTGACTTGGGTGAAGATGGATGGTCTAATGAGACAGCTTCAAAAGACAGGCTGTTCAACGGGCAACACTTGCAATTTCATGCTCTCTGTAAAGCTGCCTATGTCACGACTCTTCCCACTTGAGAGTGTTCAGACCAAAGAGGAATAAAACACATCTCCCTTTCTCTTGACTGTTATTCCTTTGTAGACCCAGGCCTTGGACTGGCATTAGTGCACATGGCACGTGTGAAAACTTGCCTGGTCATCTGAAGTGTGATTCAAGGAGGATTCCTCCTTCATGCCTGAACAAGTCTACACTAGGCATACCCTTCCTTAAGCCATAAGGAAATCAGGCACCCATCTCTCTGGGGATACAGCATGTTTTCTCAGTTGTCTCATAACTAAGAAATGACTTGATGAGGGATAAAAGATTCAGGATCCTAGCTCTTTCAATGCTCATACCTTGATCTACTAGCTGACTTCTTTCTCCCCTCCCTCCCTTCACAGCCATAAACGCAGTAATATAAGTCTAGGCAGAACATGAGGACCAAACTCAGGGAGTCATCTCGTCAAAGTATCGTATCTTAGACACTACAGGCTTGAAAGGGATTCAGAGTTGCACTGCAGCTGACTCCATAAATCCCCACGACGCCACCTCCAACTAGTGTTTGTCCAGCCCATACTTAACTCCAACAGTCCTCCCGCAGAAAGCTGTTCTCTTCTATTAGATCTTGCACCAAGTCAAGGTTTGACTCTTGCAACTACCCATCATTTCAGTTTCTGCCAATTAGCTAAACTTTTTTCCCTGTGATGGACACTTAACTACCTGAAAATAGGTGCCATTTTCCTCTCAGTATGCTGGAGGTGCTGGAGCATAAGCGTCTAAGGCTTTGGAGTCCTACAGACCTGGGGTTCCGCTTCTGACTCTAGTAAACAGCTGTGCTTCTTAGGGCAAGTTGCTAAACATCTCCAAGTTTCCAGTTATTTCCTGGACCAAAAATAATGATGCATTTAACTCACTGGAGAGCAGTGAGGACTGAGTGAAATGTCAATAGTGTGGCAAGTGGTGGGTGGTTGATAGATGCTGGGTCCCCTCACAATTGTCTCTTTCTAAGTCAGTATTTCTCAAAGGTGCTCTCTGACTTGTTGCATCGAGATGGCCTAGGGTGGGTATTCAAAATGTAGATTTCTGGGTCATAGCCCTAATCCACTGAGTCACATTCAGTGGGAGTGGGATCTGGGAACTTCTATTTGTTTAGTTCGGGCGGTATCCATGTGCCGAGAAGTTGGAAGGCCTTAAGACCTTTGGGAACTCTCCAAAGCTGCTCAGGGGTCCACACTCAAGGGCCGGTCTGTCTGATCCCTGAGTGAGACGCCCCACAGAGGACACATGCCTCTGAACTGGGAAGCAAGGCCTTGTTTTCAGGGAGTCTCGCTCTTTTCTCACTCAGAGGCCTTCCCTCTGTATTCTGGGATCTGGAATGTGGAAGTGGAAGGGGATTGGGAAAGGTGCTGCCATGTAGATCAGGGCTTAACGCTATTTTGATAATCTTCATATTGACCAAGGGAGAGGATCTGCCCTTCAGAGGGGGGAGAAGCAGGGCAGGGGCCCAGGGGTCAGCCAAGCAGATTGATATTGAGGGCACACTCCAGGCCAGGCCGGGAGCTGGAGGGCCAACACAGTCGAGCGGTGGATGACAGAACGCCCTGGCCTTTCCCGGACACGCAGCATATCTGTGCGACCAACTCCAGACCTGCCCTCTGGTGGAGTGGGGCCCCCAGTGAGTCCTCACACTTGGAACAGTTTACGTACTTACCCTCGTGCCCCCTCGTCATCTCGGCTCCACTCTCTTTCCCTGCTGTGAGTTCTCCCAGGTGTGAGTTCTCTCCTTGTACCCAATTTTGTGCTGATGGCTCCCAAAAGTCTATTTACAACCCCAGCCCCTCCCCCAAATTTCAGATCCTTACATCCATCTACCTTAGACGGCCCGTAGGCATCCAGTGCTTAACATACCAGCACTCCCTTCACCACCTCTTGCCACCCACCTGCCACGCAAACCAAGAGTGGGAGCCACCTCTATTCCTCCCCCTAATTAGTCCCCCAGGTTCACTGGACCACTAACCAAGTGATGCTGTGTGTCTGGTCTTCCAGTCTCTTAAATCCACCCCTTCACACACTCTCCACTGTCACCACCTGTGTTTATTCAGGCCTCATCATTTCTCACCTGGGCTACTGCAACAATGGGCAGCTTGTGTCTGAGCCTGGATCTGTCCCTGCATCCGTCCCTCCATCCTGTTCTCCAGCAGCAGCCAGAGTGGTCTTTCAAAGAGGCAAAGCTGATCACGTCACTCGCCTGCTATGAACCTTTCAGTGCCTCCCTATTGTCCCCAGAATAAAATGCAAATAATCCGCCCTCCCTCTACCTCTTTAGGCTCATCCCCTCTCCGTTTTCCCACATCCTTCAGCTACATTTCCAGGCACGGAACCTGGGAACTCCTCCTCCTTCCAGGGCCCCTGGGCTGACCAGTCTCCCTGAAGACCAGGCTTCTGACTACCTGCCTCTGCCTTTCCCCTGCTGTCGCTGCCCCCAATCCACGTCACTATCCAACTCAGCACAGACAGGAGAAATGGGGAGAAAAGAACAGTTATTATAATTATTATCAAAACCTGTGAGCCCTTCTTATGCAGCACTGCGCATAGTAAGTGCTTTACATTCAATTTCTCATTTTAAGCCTCACAATATTCCCATGGGACAGAGACAGATGAGGAACCAGAGGCTCAGAGAGGTTAAGTGACTTGCCCAAGGTCATGCAGCAGTACAAGTGGTGCAGATGATTCTTCAGCCCAGGTTGTCTGACTTCTGAGACATATCAGAAAACTACATCAAAGAACACAACTCAGATCTATTTCCAATGGTCTAGGCAGAAAAATCTACCCTGCCCAAACAGAGACCCCTTGAGATATACTATCCTCAAACACCCAAGTGCGTAGCCTGGCTTATGGAAGAGGCAGCGTTACGCTACCACAGGATGATTAGGACAGCAATGAACTTAAATCCCAGACGCTGCTGGAGAATATCTGCTTCTGAATTCAGTTTGGTTCAATTCAATCCAATTTAATGCAGTGCAGTTATCGAGTGCCCACTATCCGCCCTGTAAGGGCTGGCTACGGAAGGTCCAGAGAGAAAGGCAGAGATCCCTCTTGGGAAGTCATAACTAGCCAGGGCATGGGGCACCACATGAGGAGGCAGGAATTGGGGTGTTGGAACCAGGCAGGCATCTTGTGGTCAGTCCTGGAGCACACTCAGGAGGTCGAGAATTTGCCAGGTTCTTATGCTAGCCCCTGGTCAGTGGCCAGTTTTGTAATTTTGCTAATTATTTCTCATAAAATATGGGTAGAGAGAAGATACCACCAGTTTAGTCTAATAGGAAGTCTCAGGCATAAAACATATGAAAGAAACTGGGATTTTCTTTCTTTCTTTCATATGAGGGCAGGGGCTCCAGTGACAGAGAGCTTAGCTCTACTACTTACTAGCGGAGGCACCTTGGGCAGCCTATGTTAACTTTCTGAGCCTCAGTTTCCTCATCTGTAAAAGGGGAATGAAAGTAATCCTGTCTCATAGGGTTACGGAAAGGGTTAAAAGAGATTATGCATATAAAGTGCTTATTAGCACAGCACCAAGTGCCTGTAAGGTGTGTGAAAAGTGTTAGCCCATTCAATAAACAAACGCACGAGTGGAATGCACACCTCAGGAGTGCCGGCCAGCTGGAAGGGCCCTGGAGGAAGAGCTCAGAGTTTGAACTATACTCTGTGGGGTAACAGCAACCACTGAAGGTTTGCAGCAAGGACATGGCAAGGCCAGATAGGACCACACTGGCCAGAAGAGAGGACAGATGGGAGGGGGAGATACTGGAGACTCGTGGGAGGCTGCCTCAGTGTTCCAGGTGCGAGAGCACCTGAATGAGGTTGGGATCTTGGTGTTGCAATAACAGGGACAAATTGGAAAGACGTTTAGGAGGTAGAACTGGCAGGACCTGGCAACCAAGAGATGTCAGCAGATGACAGCTGCCCTGCTGCCGAGCAGACTCAGGGCCCATGAAAGAGAGGACCCAGTTAGGGACTCAGGGGAGAAGCCATGCCCTCCCCAGAAGCCCCTGCCCACTGTTTCCGTTGGGAATGCTGGCCTTGCTGCTCCTTCTCATCCCCAGGTTCACGAGGCTCGTGAATGGTCCATCCACAGAGCGGGGCACAGTGGGCAGCCCATAGGAAGTACTTTTTTTTTTTTCAGGCTCAGCGGCCATGGCTCACAGGCCCAGCCGCTCCGCGGCATGTGGGATCCTCCCGAACCGGGGCACGAACCCGTGTCCCCTGCATCGGCAGGCGGACCCTCAACCACTGCGCCACCAGGGAAGCCCAGGAAGTACTTTTACAAAAGAGGTGGTGGGGCTTACAGCAGGGGGGCCAGTGACCTGCAGCAGGAAAGGACTGCCCTCTTGGCAGATAGAAAGGGACAGAAGTCACTCTAATTGCAGCCTGTTTTGCAGGGGAAGCCTCCGAAGCTGGTTAGAAAAGAAAAACCTCTCAAAATAGGCCAAAGAAAGGGAAAAGGACTCTCACATGTTGATAGCTACTTTGAGCCAAGCACCCATCACCTATTTCTTCTCATTCAACCTTCAGCACGGCTGCAGAAAGGATTAGCTGCCTATTTTACAGATAGGGAAACTGAGGCTCACAGAGCTTTTCCTATAGTGTATACTTGTCACTTACATAATATTGAACATGAACTATAATTCAATAAAAATGTAAATAAATCAAATCAAAACAAAACAAAAAAAGATAGCAAATATAAAAAAAGAATCTAACCCAGTTTGTCAATGGTGGAACCAGATTCAAACCCAGCTCTCTGACTCCACAGCACATTCTCTTTCCTCTACGACATATTCCATAAACTTTAATTTTAAAAGTCCCATTTCTTCAGACATTCACATAAGGCTGTTGGCAGTGCAAAATGATCGAGGGCTTCCCTGGTGGCGCAGTGGTTGCGCGTCCGCCTGCCGATGCAGGGGAACCGGGTTCGCGCCCCGGTCTGGGAGGATCCCACATGCCGCGGAGCGGCTGGGCCCGTGAGCCATGGCCGCTGAGAGGGAGGCCCACGTACCGCAAAAAAAAAAAAAAAAAAAAAAATGATCGAATGCTTTTTAGAAAGCAATTTGGCAAGAAGAATCAAGAGTCTTAAAAAAATATTCATTCTGGGAATCGCTCCTAAAGAAATCATCATAAATTCAGAAAAAAAAAAAGCTTTACACACTACAACATTCTTCACAGCAATATTTATAACATGAACAATTGGAGACGATCTAAATGTTCACAGAAAGAATGGTTGTGAATATCCGTTTAATGGAATATTTGGAGGCCGAGGGTTTATCATAATAAGGAAAATACCAACATTACAAGTGGAACATCATCAGGGTGCAAAATTACACACAGCATCATCTAGTGACGGTGCTAGAGAGCCACGCGGGGTTCCATTTTTTGGCACTTCCCCCTCCAATCTCCATCAGCCCCTTCTAAATCACTCTAGATTTTAAAAATTAATAACATTACTTAATATGGAATAGTGCATGATTGATCAACCTTATACAAAGTGGGAGTATAATCATCTTTAGAAATTTTGCTATTTTTGTTGATCTGTAAAAAAGAATTTAGAAAAAATTATGCTTGCCTTTAAGTGTCTCCTATGCAGAAATAATGGGGCTGCCAAACCTACCATTCTTCTTGAATACAGTTCTGGAGGCATTAGCCATGTAAGAAGCCAGGGGAACAAAAAGCATACATATTGGAAAGGAAGAAGCAAAATCACATTACTGGCAGCTAATATGATTTTCTAACCTAGAAAATCTGAAATAATCAACTTTAAAACTATTAGAGCTAATGTGAGAGTTCAATAAGATGGCTGATTACAAAAGAAATGTACAAAAATCAATGGTTCTCTTATTTACAAGCAATAAACAATTAGAAAATGCAATGGCAAAATGATACTCTTCACAATAACAATAAAAGCTATAAAACTACCTAGGAATAAACCTAACAAGAAATTTACTAGGCCTAAATGATGAAAACTATAAAATTTTATTAAGTAATGTAAACAAAGATCTGAAAAATGGGAGACATACCATGGTCCTGTACAGGAATATTCACTATTGTAAAAATGTCAGTTCTTTCCAAATTAACCTACAAATTCAGTGAAATTCTAACCAAAATCACAATGGAATTTCTGGCAAGAAATCTGAAAATCTTATTCTAAAATTTATCTGGAAAAGTAAATGCACAAAAATTGCCAATAAAATGTTTTAAAACAAATAGTGAGGGAGAACTTTTCCTACTAGAAAACAAAAATTACTATATAACTATGGTAATTGAAACTATGTGATTCTGGTACATAAGTAGAAAAACAGATAAATGAAATAGAAGAAAAAATCCAGACACAGAACCATGGATAGACATGAACTTAGTTTATGATAAAAGGGCCATTTCAACTCAGAAAGGACAGGTTTGGAACAATTCATTATTCATTTGGAACTAAAAGTTAGATCTCTATCTCACACCTGGCACAAAATATAATTCAGGCAGATTAAAGAGCTGACTGCAAAATATAAATGTCTGAGAGTTCTAGAAGAAATAGAGAAGACCATTTTTTGTAATCTCCAAGTGGGGAAGTATTCCTGGCCCAGACACAAAACTCAGGAGTCACAAAGGAAAAGAACAACTGATCTGATGATAAAAATGTAAAAATGTCTGCTATGAGGAAGAATAAAATAAAGCTGAAAGACAAGTTACTTACTGAGGAAAATTTTACAACATATAGGACAAACTGGTATAGACTGAATGTCTGTGTCCCCCCGAAAATTCATATGTTGAAACCTAACCCCCAATGTCATGGTATTTGGAGGTGGGGTCCTTGATAGTTCATAAGGTCATGAGGGTGGACCCCTCACAACTGGGATCAGTGCTCTTATAAAAGAGGCCACAGAGAGCTCCCTTGCCCCTTCCACCATATGAGGACACGGCAAGGAGATGGCCAACTATGAACCGGGAAGCAAGCTTTTACCAGACACAAAGTCTGCTGGCACTTTGATCTTGGACTTCTCAGTCTCCAGAACTGTAAGAAATAAATTTCTGTTTATACGCCACCAGTCTGTGGCATTTTTGTTATAGCAGCCTGAACAGACTAAGATATAGACATAGTTTTAATATTCAAAATATATAAAGAGCTCCTAAAAATCAATAGGAAAAACACATAGAACCCAATAGAAAAATGGATAAAGAATATAAATAGATAATTCAGAAAATAAAATAGAAATGACCATAAACAAATGAAAAGGTGATCAATTACTAATAATTAAAGGAATGGAAATCAAAAGAATGAAGCGTTATTTTTCACCCATCAAGAAGGACAAAAATAACAAAATTTTAATTTGGGAAGGATGTAGGGAAATAGCCAGTCTCATACATGGCTGATGGAAATATTAAGTTGGCACAGCTTTGGAGGAGTATACTTAGGCAAAAACTAAATTAAAAAGACACACACTTTGACTCAGAAATTCCACTTTAAGGAAGTTATCCTATAAATGGTCCAAGACATGCACTGAGATATATGCATGAAGGTGTTAACTGTAGCACTGTTTGAAATGATGAAAAATGGTAATTATTAGCCAATTGTTTAAAAAATAATGAGGTAGATATAGGTACTGACATGGAAAAATATCTAATATGTGCACTTAAGAGAATAGAAACAAGTTGTAGGATAACATGTTTAACTCCCTGTCCCGTGTGTGTGTGTAAATGCATAGAGACAGGTCTACATAGCTACATACCAAATTTGTTAATAATGTTTGCCCCTGGCGGGGGAGAGGAGACTTTGGGTAGGGGGTTGACAAACAAGACTCGAATATTTTATTCTGTGCCCTTGGTTATGTTTTGCATTTTCCACAATGAGCATGAATTGCTTTGGTAAATAACAAAAAGGATAGATATATAAACTCCCAGAACACAGATTTTTTTTTTTTTTTTTTGCGGTACGCGGGCCTCTCACTGTTGTGGCCTCTCCCGTTGCGGAGCGCAGGCTCCAGACGCACAGGCTCAGCCGCTCCGCGGCATGTGGGATCTTCCCAGACCGGGGCACGAACCCGTGTCCCCTGCATCGGCAGGCGGACTCTCAACCACTGCGCCACCAGGGAAGCCCCAGAACACAGATCTTTAAATGAAAAACAAAACAAAGCCATGCCTAGAAAACAAAGTAGAAGGAAATACATCAAAATGTTCATGCAGGGACTTCCGTGGTGGCACAGTGGTTAAGAATCCTCCTGCCAATGCAGGGGACATGGATTCGATCCCTGGTCCGGGAAGATCCCACATGCTGCGGAGCAACTGAGCCCATGCGCCACAACTACTGAGCCTGTGCTCTAGAGCCCGCGAGCCACAACTACTGAAGCCCGTGAGCCTAGAGCCCGTGCTTGGCAACAAGAGAAGCCACCGCAATGAGAAGCCCACACACCACAAGGAAGAGTAGCCCCCGCTCGCCACAACTAGAGAGAGCCTGCGCACAGCAATGAAGACCCAACGCAGCCAAAAATGTTAAGTAAATAAATAAATAAATTTATTTTAAAAAAAGTTCATGCATGAGTTTCTTTATTTATCAAATTTTCTCTATTTTCTAAATTTTCTTTAATGACCATGTGTTACGTTTATAATGGAAACAAAAATACTAATGGTCTGTATTCTTTTAAAGCTGTTTTCCTTTTTGCTGGAAACCAGCAAAATAATTGTGCTTTCACTCTTTTCCGCTGAGACTGGCTGGGTGATTTTGAAGCAGAAAGTGGGGATTTGGAATCTCCGGGCCCCAAGCACAGACTTCAGAGCATTTGTAGGAAGTGAATGACCAAGTGCAGACAGGAATCAGAGCAAATGGGATGGTGAGAGGGCTTATGTCAATCCCTTAAATTAATTAATGGAATGTTCCTAGTACAGCAGTAGGTGTGCAATAAGTTGGTGATGCTTTATTATGACTTGAGCGGACCACCACACTAACCATCCAGCCGCTCCCCACGTCAACAGAAACACCTGGGTCACATCTCTGCTTGGTACAACCTGGATGACTGAGCCAGGAAGAACAGGAATTAAAGCAAAGAGAGAACTAAAATTACTTATAAGGAAGGAAGTGGGGTGGAAAGTAGCACTTACTGAGCATCTACTATGTTCCACTTGTCTCTTGAGCACCATTTTTGACAGTATTACACCCACTTGGCAGAAGGGAACATTGAGAGATTAGTCCCTGCCCAAGGTTGCCCAGTAGAACTCCATTTATCTGACTCCAAGTCCTGGGCTCTGTCCAGCAGCCTCCCAGCCAGAGGGTGGGCGGGGAGGAAGGATGGGGAAGTAAAGCACGAAGGAGATCTATCCCACATACTTTAGAAGACTAAATGGGCCATGGATGTGTTTGAACTGAGCCCTTTTCATGCTCTCCAGGCTGAGTTCTGAAACTTCGCATGGTAGTTCCAGAAATGACGAAGTTAATGCTGGGGGCGTGTCTAAATAAAGCCCCCACGTGGGCGTCCCTGCTCAACTATGCATGAGTTCTTGGTGACTTCACCCCTGGTGCCTCCAACTTGTGGAATAAGCACGACTTCACTCAAAAAAAAAAGTGCAGCCAGGAAAAAGCAAAACTTTCCAAAAATATTTGAATGTTGACAGCAGATTCTTGCATCCCAGTGAATAACTGGTTTGTATAAATGTGTATGTGTATGTGACCTAAATTCACAGAACTTACAATTCTGTGACCCCAAAATAGGTTTCATGTGCCTGATTTTCCAAATCTCAATGGCTAAGTGCCAAGCCAGCAGGCAGCCTAGCCTTTCCCAGGACCCTCGGGTGGTTGATACTGGTCCCTGAAAGGGTCCTCTTACTTGCTGGCTGCAGCCTGCTGGAAGGGCAGGAGATCCAAACACACCCTGATATGGGGTCTCCCCCTCCTCCTGTCCTGGGAGGTCTCCAGCGCTGTTGTCTGACAGTGGTGGGGGGTTAGTGTCACAGCAGTGGGGCTACTTGAATAATCGGGTCCTGCTGTCCCCTGTACCTGCTCACCAGAGCCTCTGTCCCCTCTGCAGATTTCTCTGGATTTGCCCAAGTCTCAGTGGTTTCTCAAGGCTTAAGGGAAGATGCTCCTTCCCCAAGGTCATGCCCAGTGAGCTGGGTCCCACCACAAAGCTGCCTAAGCACCAAGTGTTTCAGCTCTTTCAGTTCACCTCTACCCTGCCCTTTGGTAGTGTCTCGCCAATAATAGCAGGTGCTGTTGTGTCTGGCCAATAATCCTGGGTCTTTCAGAGTAGGCCAGTTGACTGCCAACTGCCAGCACAGGTACCCCTGCGCCCAAGGGCATTTTTCCCCATGTAAGGCCACTTTGTCCATGTGCACAGTAGGCTGGAAGGACCAGGCACTACTAAACCCCCAGGAGCAGCCCTCATTCAATGACTTTTGGGAATTGGTGCATAAATACCTCAGCTCCCTTGCTCCTTGGGGGGGATAATTCTAAGACCTGGGTTCTGCAGATCTGGGTTTCCCAGAGTATCCCTGTGGGACTATGCCCCAGGCCCCTACTGAGATAGCTGATGTGATCACATTCCCCTTATAGGCTACTGTCCCTTCCCCTATCATGTCCACCTCCTCGACTGGTGTTATCTGCACCTCTCAATAAACTACTTGCCCTTGAGCCTTTGTCTCAGGTCTGCTTTTGGGAAAAACCAAACTAGGTCAATACCCTGATTCCAGGGGCATAAGAATCCCAGCATCAGACACAGATGTGCCAAGCAGTGGCCTTCCACTGCTGGGACCACCATCTTCTTGGGGTGTCCAGGTCACTGACTGGGTCCCCGTCTCCTACAGGGCAGGTCTCCTCTTGGGAACTCCCATCTTCTGCAGGGTCCCAAATCCTTTTCTCCCAAAGGCTCCAGGTACTTCTGTGGAGAAGAGGTGCTGCCTTGCTCCCCTCAACCATATCCTGACCTCAACACCTTTGAGCTTCCATTTCCACATCAGAAAAGTGGGCGTACCTGTCCACCTCAGTCAGCAGCTATAAAAATGAATAACAATAACATCTACTACTCAATCGAGTGCTATCTACATGCCAGACATGCTGCTTAGTGCTAATATGAAATTCACAACAGCTCTAAGCAGCATCAATTATTATTGCTGACAGCCCTATTTTAAAATTAAAGAAATAGAGGCTCAGAGAGGTGAACACCCTTCCCCAAATCCTGGAGCTGAGGTGTGAATCCATTTCTGACTCTAGGCAAACAGCGTCTCATGAATGGGTGGCCACAGCACCTGGCAGGAGACCCTGCGGTGTGGGCGTGGGCCTGTGGGTTTGTGGGTCAGGGATGAGGGTGGTGGAGACAGGCAGGCTGGCCCTACCTGGGGGTATGAGGCACAGTCTGAGTCCAAGGAAGCAGGAGCAACATTGGTACAGTCTGGGCCCCCAGCAGAATCTGGTAGGGGATGGGCGGGGACGCATGGCGGGCAAGGCAAAAGAGGCCAGGATCGGGATCTTAAACGGAAGGCATCTCAGATATGACAAGACTGAGTGGCAGCAGGGCCTGCTCCAGGGGCTGGGTCTGTGGAAGGGAGGCTCAAGGCTGCTGGTTGAGCCTGAGCCTGCCCTCCGGAGAGGCTTGGGGGACATGGTACCGGGAGCAGGCTTAGATGGCCTTGGATGAAAGTTGGCTGGGCACACTGGCCATCCCTCCAGAAAGGCTCAGAAGGGGGCTGCTGCATCTCCCCCAGGTTCCCAGACATGGGGTGTGGGCTATTCCCAGCCCCTACAAATCTGTGGGCCCGTGAATGTTGAACAACTTTGCAGCCAGGGCTCTCTGGGTGATGAGACCTTGGGCCTGAGGCTGCAGTGCTATGCATTCTGGGCCCGGACCCTGGGCAACCAGCACCCTCTCAGCTGAGGTGCCTGCTGGCACCTTGACCCAGCCCCCGATAAGCTCCTTGCACCATCCCCAGGGTGGAATCGGCAGTATCTCCGGCACTCCCCAGAACCCCACAGGCTGGGAGCCATGCGGGCCCCTAAAACCAAGCTGGATTTTCTCTTGTTAAGTCACAGGATAAAGCACTTTACATATTAATCAGGTTAGGAATCTGAGAGCACATATCAGGGGATTGAAATATGTAGATTTTGATGATGAATTCACGCTCATCAGAAAACCAATGAATCATCTTAACTTCATTATCAGGAATTATTTGATGGGGGAATTGGCAGGGGGGATAGGGGAACGAGGAGGGGAGTGCCAAGGGGGAGAGGATTTCTTGATTCTCAGCCCAGACTGTGTTCTCTTCTAGCGATGCATTTCTGCAGCAGGATGGTTTGTTTCCAGGATGTGTGTCCTGAACCCGGCTGCCTCTTGGAGGCTTCAGTGAGGCTCAGGGCATCACTTAGTGAAGTCAGACCCTGAGGACCCGGGCAAAGCACGTAGACAGACGCAAATAACCCTGAGAGCACAACTACCTTTACAGTTGCTTTAAGATCAACCAGCAAGTCACTCCTGTGACACTAAGTCCCTCGGTGACCTGGGGTAAGCCACCTGCCACCTCTCTGTGCCTCAGTTTCCTCACCTGGAGAATGAGGATGATGCCTATTAAGTATCAGAGCTTCCAGGGATGGAAACAAGGGCTGGAACCCCCCCAAATGCCAGCCCTCTTTTAGGTGTGGGGATCCAGCTGAGAAAAAAACAGACACCGAAGAATAGAAAGAGGCACTTGTAATTTTTAAATAGGTGGTCAGGAAGTCCTCGCTGAGAATGTGACCTTAGAGGTGACACCTGAAACAGGTGAGGAAGTGAGGTGATGTTTGGGAGGAAGAGCATTCCAGGTGGAAAGGACAGTATGTGCAAAGGCCCTGAGATAGGAAGAGCATGTCTGGTGTCTAGGGAAGAGCAAGGAAGCCAGTGTGGCTACCGGAGTGGACAGGAGAGAGAGTAGGAAGAGGTAAGGGCAGAGGGGTCACGGTGCAAGGAGTGGGGTCAGAGGGTGCAGGGACTTTAAAAGGGGGTGTTGAGATCAAAAGAATATTAAGGAAAGGTGAGAAGAGGACACAGAAGATAAAGTGGCTCCTCTATGGGGTAAACTGAGGCACTGGGTGGGGCACTGGGTCTCACATTATGAGACCCTAATTATGAGACGGGAGAGGAACATGGTGTGAAGTCTGGCAAACGCTGGTCCAGTGGTAGGCAGCCTGGAAATACCAAAGGTGGTAGAAATAGGGCTGGCTCAGACTTGGAGAGCCTGGATTCCACCCTGGCTCTGGTATATGCTTGCTGAGTGATGCTGGGACTCAGTGTCCGTATCCATGGAATGAAGCAGGAGGGCAACAGCATGCTTTCTACAGAACTTTCTGGAAGCCTCAGATTCTGTTATTCTTCCTAGTCTTCTCTTCCCTGGAAAAACAGGCTGTGGCTGCTCTCTTCAACAACGCAAATAAAATATCTGTGGGGTTTACACGGAGCGTGTCCACATCATATGGTCAGGTGGACTTTGGGCATTGGGTCCCAGGCTGGGAGTAAAGCAGGACGACCACTGAGGTCAAGAGGTGACCCCTCTCCTGTCTGAACTGCTTCCTTTGGGAGCCACAAAGTATCAGCCCCAGGGTACTTTAGAACCACCTGGGGAACTTAACACCCAAGCCCCACCCAGGACAAAATGAGCTCCATTTCTTCCGGGTGGGGAGCAGGAACTCTTCCTGCTCTTCCCAGGGATCCTCACTGGGCTTCTTTGAGGGAAATACAAGATGGGTTGATTCAGGTTTGAGAAACATGTATTAAGCGCCCTCCATAGGCAGTGTGCCTTCACCTATTCTCATTTAATCCTCCCAGAGCCTTGGAGGAGGGATTTCTCTCCCATTTTGCAGATGAGGAAACCAAGGCTCAGAGAAGTGAACTGGTCCAAGGACTCCTGGCTTGTACATGTGATGAAAGGTCACCCCAGTCAAGAGCTGGTTCTTAGTCACTTTATTATATTGCACCAATTTACCCCGAATCCTCTCCCTGGCCCTGGGAGATAGATTCAGATAGGAGACTGAAGCTCAGAGAGGTTAAATGCCTGGCCCAAGGTCGCAGGGACAGAATGCGGCAGAGCCGGCATTTCCTGCCAGCCCGTGAATTGGGTTGCTAAACAACGCTGTTTCTCTTGCAGCCATCCTAACCAAATGTCCCACTCCCCAAATACCCATCTGGGGCCGTGGTCCTTGCTAAAGGGATATAGTGGAGTCATTACTAGACTCTGAGGAGATAAAGTGTTGCCAATTGAATGAGAAAATCTATTTTCACATCCTGATGAAGACATAACTGACACTGAAAGAGTGAATTGTTTTACAGGAAAACACAGCCCCTGGTTTTCTCCTTTTTTTTTTTTTTTTTTTAAAACTTGGAGTTACGGCTTTAGAAAAATAGGAGCAGCTGACTATCACAGATAAAAATGCCCTTTTGCCTAATTGGATCTTTAATAAGGAATCCTAATTAATTCCCCTGAACAGAGAACTTTTACACTGGTGTTATCTCAGCCCTGGGCTGATGGGCCTGGTTATTTCCAGATATAGAATAATGAATCTTTCCCAGCCGGGCTAGGAGTCGCCAGAGACTTGTCAACTTCCCTGTGAAAGCAATTACTTGCCAAGGCACTGGCATGGGGAGGGGCTGGGGGAGGATAATTACAAGCAGGGGGATTGGGGGGATTTAGGGGAGCTTAGAAGGGCATCGTGGGGCAAGGGTTGGGAGAAGATGGGCAACTGTGAAGGAAATCTCTGGTGGAAGGATGGAGGCCACGTCAGCGTCCGGGATGCCATCCCCAGCTCAGAGCGTGGCCTAGGGGACATTTGCCTTTATGTGAAAAACGTCACTTGATGGAGCTTGACAGATTCAGATAATTATGAGACCCTAACAGGCAGCACACAGAAGTCAGGAAGCGGGCCTGCCTGCGTCTCCTCTTGGTTGGGGCAATGGCTAGGCTGTCATTGCCCGGGGACCTTTGTGGCATCCGTAAAGACAACATCAAATGAAAAGAGTTATCTGGACAACTCAGGCCACAGACCAGCAATGGGGAGGCCATGACTGAATGACATGGGCCATTTGTCTGCAGTGACAGGGCTCTCCTGCAGGGGAAGGCTGCCAGCCGTCTGTCCTGTGCTCATGGGGCGTCCGCTAGGGAGCTGGCCGCGCGCAGCAGTTGAGGTCTTGGTGAGCAGGGAAGCCTGCCCAAAGCTCCTACCAAGTACAGCTCAAAAGACAAGGACCACACCAGGGGGAAGGAGTGGGAGCTGAGGCTGTAGGCCTGGGGGCATCCTTCCAGGACACCCAAAGTCTCTTCCCGGCTGGAATTCCCACCCCAATCCACAGAGGCACAAAGACCAAGAGGCTGGAAGGCAAAGGGCGGGCCCTGGCGTCAGTCTGCGACTTGCCAGCTTTGTGACCTTGGCCACATGACCTCGCTGAGTCTCAGTTTCTCACAGTTACTTGAAAATGCGAAGGAAATAATGAGGGTAGATGCCTGGAATGTAGTTGACGCTCTACCAAGAACACCTGTCTTTTCTTTTCTTCCTCCCAGTTTCAGAAAAATCACTGTAGGGGGTGGCTCCTGCTGGAGGGGAGTCTGTGGTGCTGCATTTATACGTGAAAAGTTAGAAAGTCTCTGTGCACAAGCCGCAGGCTCCCAGCGGGCTGGCGGGAGGAGGGGGACTGGGGAGGACCCGCCACCTGCCTTATAAAACTGGGGCCGCTGCAGTTCAGAAAGTTGAGCACCCCGCTCAGAGGGAGAGTCAAAGCCATATTGTTCATTCCTGTCTGTCTCTGCGTGCCCCTGAGGGTCCTGCCAAATGGCCCTGGGGCCTCAGAGCTGCCTGGCCCAGAGGGTCATGAAAACCTCCTGCTGTGGCCTCCCGCTGGGGGCCAACCTGCAGCTGCCACCCTGACCAATCAGCTGCAGAGGCTGAGACCCACAACACCTTGGAATCTCTGAAGGGAGCCTGTGCAGCTGTCTGCTTGGAGCACCTGCTGGGAGGCTCCAGGAGTGGGGGAGATGGGGGGAGGCCCTTCTAGGTACTTCAGCCATGCAAGGTCAGAGGAAGGACACGAGCGGGATTTAAAGGCTGGGAAGCTGGGCCTGTTCAGTCTTTCTTGCCAAATGTTTCTTGTAACTCTATGCAAGGCCCCCAGAGGGTAAGTTAACTGAGGTCACGTGGTTTATTGGCAGCAGAGCTGGTATTTGAACCCAACATTGACTCCTAAATCCCTGATCTTTCTCTTGTTCAACTCTGCCTTTCTTGAGGTTCAGGGGTGAGCAGGGAGTCCTGGGGATCTTTCCCGGGATGCTGAAGGGGAGACCCTGATACATGGTCCCTCTCTCAGCCAGGTCTGCAGATCTGGTCTTGGGGACCAGAACTAGAGGTCGAACAGGCTGAGCCCTTGCTACCTCCCGACTTGGGCCACGGACACCTGGAGCTGTGGCACGATGGGGGAAGGGCAACAGGTATCCAAGTAGGAGGATCAAGCCTACTGGGGACCCAGCACCCAGCTTGGGAGTTAGCAGCCCACACGCCCTTTGGACAAGCATTCTCCAGGCGACCTGCCACAAACATCCTCCAAGGAGGTTTCACATCTCCTTCATGGAGCTGGCAGTGTAGAATGCAGGAGGGAAAACTGGGACAGGGGAGAAGCATTGGGCAGAAGTCGCATTACCCTTACCTTCTCCATGGGAAGCAGCCTGTAAGTCTCGATGGCCTGTCATAGGAACAGAGCAAGACTCCAGTGTAATTCTAGGGAAAACTCAATGCTTAGCTCAAGAGCCAGGGGGACTTGCTGCAACTGGGACTATCTTGGGACATGAGGAGAACTGATTGGGAGATGGAATCGTGGAGGCGTCAGCAGTGCACAGTGGGTAGGGGCCGCCCTCTGCCGGCTGGGACCCAGGACTGACTCTACAGGCCTGTAGAGGGAGGAAAGAGAGGACCCAAGACTCAAAAAGAGAGACCCAAAAAGCCACTTGAATGATGGGATCAGAGCAGAAAACGAATCAGAGCTCAAGGAGCAGAAGAGATGGGCAGTAGACCAGAATTTAGAGTCTGGCACGGGCGGCGTCCAACTCCTGGCTCAGGTGCTTACTAGCTGTATGACTTTTGACAGGTGTCTTAACCTCTTGGAGTCTTAGTTTTTCCACCTGAAAAATAGGGATGATGGTACGTACATTCTTTACAAGAGTTTCATAGGGATTGAATGAGATAATGCATGTGAAACCCTTGCTACACTGCCTGACACCCTGTAGCTCTTAAAGATCATTACACCCCTGAAGGTATATTAAGGCAGGAGGGAGCAGATAATCAGAGACTCGAAAGGGCCAGATAGAGAGCACCAGAGCCTCCTCTAAGGGCAAGGAATAATCCCAAGAGTGGTGTGCACAGAGAATGGAAAGGGAAGAACCCAGATGGAGAGGAGAGCATGTGGGGAGAGGATGCGGAGCCTCTGAGGCTCAATGTCTTCTTCTGCAAGATGTGATACCTAACTTGTAGATGCTCATGAAGATTCAAGGAGACAATATATGCGATGTCATTCAGCACAGGAACCAACTGGCTCATTGAGGCGAACAAGAGATATTTGCCTGCTGATTTATCGTGATATCTGTCCCATTGCCAAAGACTCTGAGACCAGGTAGGTGGGACAAAGTGCTACCTGCCTTTCTTTCTGGTGGGGTGAGATGGGGCTTTGTGGAGGGTGCTGAGATTCTAAGATGTCAGAGGCTCTATTTATTCAACAAACTGTCAGCAAACCTTGATGCCTGCCTGTTGCCGGGATTTTGGCTGAGCACTGAGGATTCAGGGATGCTGGGGCAAGTTCATGCTCTTCAAGAGTTCATGTTGGGAGAAGGATGCTAGAGAAGAAGTGGCTGGTGCCAGTACAGCAGGAGTCCAGCGTGGGTGGGTGGGGAGGGAAGGCAGAGATGCTATCACATCTCAGGATTTCACACACAAAGGAGACAGTCTTTGTGTGGGGCTCCACCAGGTAGATAAGAAGGTGAGGCTAGACTTCAAAGCCAGAGAGTTGAGACGTTCTAGTTCAGCATTGTAACCACAGGGCTTATCACAGAACCGGGCACAGCGCAGGCAGGCAAAAACATTTGTTAAATAAATTCATAAAGTCGGTTAGGAGTCAGCGTGCTTTGTTTTAGGTAACAGATGTGCTTGCCTGGCCTTGTGCATAAACCACAACCAAACATATAAGTCAAACATAACCCAGGAGCGGCTTCCCTGGCGGCGCAGTGGTTAAGAATCCGCCTGCCAATGCAGGGGACATGGGCTCGAGCCTTGGTCCGGGGAGATCCCACATGCTGCAGAGCAACTAAGCCTGTGCACCACAACTACTGAGCCTGCGCTCTAGAGCCCACGAGCCACAACTACCAAGCACATGTGCCACAACTACTGAAGCCCACGCACCTAGAGCCTGTGCTCCACAACAAGAGAAGCCACCTCAATGAGAAGCCCTCGCACCGCAACGAAGAGTAG
>NC_041216.1:9139112-9160864 GCF_002837175.3 Physeter macrocephalus | reverse complement strand
GAAGCCCCCCCAATGCGAAGCCCTCGCACCGCAACGAAGAGTAGCCCCTGCTCACCGCAACTAGAGAAAGCCCACGCGCAGCAACGAAGACCCAATGCAGCCAAAAATAAACAAATAAAATAAATAAATTTATTTAAAAAAAATATATATATATATGGAAATTCCCGTGTGTGTGTGTGTGTGTGTGTGCGTGTATATATGTATCTGGGAATTTCCATGCCAAGAAATTCGATAACGGAGCCATTCATAAGAAGATGGAGCGTTTCTTAATGGGCAAAAATCCACCCACACCCTATTACTGCCCTGGCAAGAGTTCTGTTTAGGCCCAGTGTGGCCCTCAAACTTTCATCTACTTTAGAACACCTGAGAGAATAGTTACAAATACTGAATTTGGGCCCAATCCTCAGAAATTCTGGAGTCAGTAGTCTGGGGTAGGACTTAGGAATCTGCATTCCCAAATGCCTTCTACGCAAGTTTTTTGATTCAGGGAGTTAGTTGGTTGGCGCATCACAATTTGGGAAACAAGGGGTGCGTTCTAGAGGGTGTTTTTTTTTAATCGGGGGTAGAACTGAGAGAGATCAGGAGCTTTGGGGCTCCTGGAAGCTTCTGTGTCTGGCCACCTCTTCTCCCCTCAACCTGCCCATCACAAGACAGACAGATGTCCCTCTATTTCTGGGGAAGACAGTCAACTCCTGATCAGCCCATTTCCTACTTCATTCTTTGATGTCCTTCATAATCTCTTTCCCCAAAGCTTCCTACCCTCCACCCATTTGTGGTCCCCCACTTTAGGGGATCCCATGGGAGCTTTACAAATACTGATGCCCAGCTCCCACCCCTGGGCATTCTTAGTTGATCTGGGTGTTGGTTCTAACGGGCATCGGGGTTGCACTAACTGCTCTAAATCCTATATCCCTGGCTTTCCTCTGGCCCAGAGAGCAACGTCAACGGATCGCTCTGCTTTCTCTGAATCTCCCCCTTGGCCATAGCACCAGTGACCAGAAGAGGAATCTGGAGGAGAAAGATGAAGCCACGTGCAAGACATGCAGGACCAGTCTTGGAGGATGGAGGCTGCAGACTGAGGATAAAAGGGGTCCCCGGCGGTCACCGGTCACCGGGTTCACTCCTGCAGTGGGGAGCCTGTTCATCACGCTGATTGCCTTTTTTCCTGTCTCCCTGGGGTTTGTAGGCAGGGGGCGAAGGGCACTAGAAGGACTCCTGGGGCGACAGGTTGCCGGCAAATTGATTCTGCCCCAACCGAGGGGCAGGGGCAGTGAGGAGGGCTCATCAAACCTCTCTCCTCCTTCCTGCCAGGCCCAGTGTGCTGCGGGTCAGAGGAAGTGAAGGGATAGCTGAAACTGACGTGGCTGCAGAAATTGACATCAGGTGCCAGACAGGCATCTGCTTAACAAACTGGCTAATTTTAACCTCTGTCTCCCAGACCCAAACTCTTTTGAAGGGAAGGAACAAACAAGAGTGATATTTAACACATTTCTATTTCTGTGCTGCACAGTCTCTCTCTGAGGTGGCAAGTTTGAGCCTAATTGATTTCTTAGTCAAAAGGAAAAAAAAAAAAAAAGACAAAAAGGGAAAACAACAACTGAGAAAACTTAACCTCACTCACGTTGCAATCAAACCTCTCCAGTTCTGCCGACTGCTGAGCTTTTTATTTTTTTAAGACTGGCCAAGTGACTTGCATAATTTAAGATCCTTTCTAGCACTGATCAGCCTGCTCCGGCCAAGCAGTTTGCTGATTAATTATTAATCAGACTGAGTTTAGGATGAGTAATCAGCAAGAGTCAGGCTAATTTGCAAATGTCCCCCAGGAAGG
The DNA here is from genome assembly GCF_002837175.3 of Physeter macrocephalus. Taxonomy (NCBI): domain Eukaryota; kingdom Metazoa; phylum Chordata; class Mammalia; order Artiodactyla; family Physeteridae; genus Physeter; species Physeter macrocephalus. The sequence continues at coordinate 9,159,036 of NC_041216.1, read as the reverse complement.
TTATTACTTAAAATACTTGGTGGAGAGGCTCCATGTTAACCTTTGCAATTAGCCCCAGGACACTGTTACTGGTGAGGCGGAAACAAGTTTCTCCTCCCAACAAGCCAGTCATGGACACCTACTAAGTGCCAAGCCCTGCCTTTGCAGCTTTTCAGGGTTCTGCAGGCAGTGGCGGGGGAAGGGAGGGAACAGAAAAAAGACAAATCCATAAGTAAGTTAGAAAACATCAGGGATTGACAAATACCTAAAATAAAACAAGATGTTGTGATAGTGAGGGATTTCTTTAGGTTTCATGGACAGGGTAAGCCTTTTTAAGGAGGGGAAATTTAAATGGAACTCTGCATTACAAAACAGCCAGGTCTTTTTTGTGTTTTTTCTTGTGGTTTTTTGTTGTTGTTGTTGTTTGTTTGTTTTTGAACTATGAAGGAAGAGGATCTTAAACCCTGGGAACAGCTAGTGCAGGCCCCAGGAGGGAATCTGCTTAGCCCATCCAAGGGACAGGAGGGAGGCAAGTGGAGCTGGGGCGCAGTGAGTGGGTGTGGGTGATAGGATGGAAGTCAAAGAGGTGGGCAGTAACCCCATGGTCTTGTAGGATTTTATTCTAAGCGTGATGGGAAGGCATTGGCAAGCCTTAAACAGGGGAGACATGATGTGATGTGTAAATGTCAGTCACTCCATTTGCTGTATGGAGAATGGACTACAGCAGGGGTAGAGGCTGGGAGACAAGGCCCTTGAGCAGCCAGATGCTGGTGGCATAGAATGGGCAGATCAGCTTCTTCTGGGGAGTAGACAGAGGTGGAGAAGGCTGGGAGAGGAGAGATTAGGGGGAGAAGGGCATGTCCTATGTCCATGGACAGATGAATGAATAAACCAAATGTGGTATATACAGACCGTGGAATATTATTCAGCCTTAAAAGGGAATGAAATTCTGTTACATGCTATAGTATGGATGAACCTTGAAAACATTATGCTACCACAAAAAGAACAAGTATTGTATAACTTGTAATCAAATTCATAGAGATAGAAAGTAGAATGGTGGTTACCAGGGGATGGGAGTGGATGGGGAGTTATTGTTTAATGAGTACCGAGTTTTGCTTTGGGAAGGCGAAAAAAGTTCTATAGATGGATAGTGGTGTTGGTTGCACAACAATGTGAATGTACTTAATGACACTGAATTGTACATGTAAACATGATTAAAATGGTCAGTTTTACATTACGCTTATTTTATCACGATTAAAAAAAAAAGTCTGTTTCGAAGTGTTCATTTTGAGATCCTGTTGAGATTTTGAGATTCCTGTTCATATATATGGAGCCCAAAAGGTCCCTTAGGGCTGGACATTGAAATTGAGAGCCACTGGCGTATAGATGATTTTGAAAGCCAACCTGTGATTCATTGAGATTACCTGGGAGGGAGGGTAAATGGAGAAGAGGAGGGTCCCAGGGCCCCCTGGGAAGTCCACATGTAAAGGGTGGACAGGGGTTGAACAGTGGAGGAGACAGCAAACGAGACAGAGAAGGAATGGCCATAGACAGCTGGCTACGTGGTTTCAGTCAGCTAGGAGAAAGAACTAGTTTAAGGACAGATGGCCAGTGTTGTGTTCCCAAGAAGCCAAGTCAGATGAAGATGGAGGAGTGACACTGGTCACCGGCAATCTTCCCAAGGCTGTAGCTGAATATGGGGCTGAGCGATGGGGGAGTTTGGTGCGTGCTGTTTTTGTGTTGACTTGAGATGGTAGATATTAGAACATGTCTCTATGTTCTTTAATACTAAGCAGTGTTTAAGAGGGAAGAGAAAAATGATGAGTGCAAGAAAGAGGAGATGTCTCTAGTGGGGAATCCTTGGAGAAGAGGAGAGCTGGAGCATAAAGGGAGGGACAGGAGCCAGGGCATTTGTCTACTGAAATGTGAGGTGTGGCAGAGATATTGGCTCACCAACCATTTCATCTGCTATCATGTTTCCAGGCTCCCTTATGGCTAGGCTGGACCATGTGACTACTTTTAGCCAATGAAACATGAGTGGGAGTGATATGTATCATATCCGGGCTGGGGCAGTGAAAAGCCCATGCTAGATTCTCTATTCTCTTTGATGGTGGAGCTATAAGAGCCTAGAGCCTGGATACCAGCACCACCACACACACACACCCCACCCCCCGCCGCATGACTATGTGGTTTAGAGCCACTCCCATGATAAATGTGTAGCATGAGCGAGAAATAAAACTTTGTGGTGTTATACCAATGAGTGTTAGGGTTAATGAAGTTCAAAGAAGGAAGTGGCAAGAGACAAGACTGGGGTGGGAGGCAAGGGCTGGATCAAGAAGGGCCTATCAAGGGCTGGAATTTTATTCTGTAGACAATGGAGGATGATTGAAAGCTTTTGCCTGGGGCTTAGCATGTCAGATCTGCATTTTAATTAAACCATTCTGGTAGCAGCGGGGAAGATGAATTGGAGAGCACCAAGAAGCTGAGCAATCAGCAAGGAGGCTATTACAACCCACAAAGAAGAAAGGACGATGGGCTGAACTGGGGGAGTGGTAGTAAAGACGGCACGATATGCTATAGGAGGTACATTGGGAGAACTTAGCAATTAATTGAATGTGGCTGGTGAGAGAGAGGGATTAAACAGGGATGATTCCCAGAGTTTTGGATGACTTGGTAGAGGGTGGTGCCATAAACTAAGAAAGGAAACAAAGCCTGACCATTTTAGTCGTCGATTATGAGTGAAGTTGGGACCTGTTGAGTTGGAGACACTGGGGGGACATCAAGGTGGAGCTGTCCAACAAGAGTTGGCTCTATAGTCTGATGCTCAGTGGGGAGGCCAGGCTAGGGAGCCAGATTTGAGAGTTGTAAAGAGACAGGTGGTTTATCTGAAGCCATAGGAACAGATAAGTTTACCCAGGAAGAATGTGTGGAATGGACAGAGCAGTAAGGCAAGAGCGGAATCTTGGAGTCATCAAAGAAGACAGAGAAGGAATGGTCAGAGAGGTCAAGAAGAATCACAGACAGTAGCTTGAGAAAGAAAAAAAAGAGAAAGGAAAGTTCCGAAGGGAGAAATAACCAACGACATAAAGGAATGTAGAAGTATCCAGTAAGATGAGACCTAAAGACGATCTTTTGGCTTTGGCATTGGAAGTGGTAGTGTTTGGAGTGGGGGTTGGTTCTCTCAAGATGATCTTAATAGGAATGGTTTCAGGGCAAGGCTGGGGGTAGAAGCCATGGTGAAGTAGGTGGGAATTATTGGCGACAGAAGAATTAGAGGCAGCCAAGATAGACCACTTTTCCAAGAACGTAGATGAGAAGTTCTCAGGGACACTGGAGTTCTACTATTCCGTGAAGCCTCACCGTTTTTTTCAAACCAAGCCTGCCCTCTCCTTTCCCAAATGACGGAATCTGTTGAGCTCAACAGTGACCATCTGCCATTTTATCAGACTGTCAAATGCTAGTTTTCTCTGTGAATACTGCTTCCCTGGTGAGGCTGTGGGTGTCACACACCAGCCACTGGATGAGGAGAAGCTGGGATTAAAAGAAATATAAGCTCAGGGTTACAACCAGGGAGGAAGGGCAGTCTTCGGGAGCCAGAAGAGACTGTAAGAGCAAGGGACAGGCAAAAGCCAGCGTGAAACGTGGGCTAGGCGATGCCAAAAGTGAGTAGAACAAACATTTGTGGCCAAGTGTGAAGAAGGAGACCAGGACTGGGGCCTTGAACATTGTGAACGAACTAACATCATTCTGGAAGGCAGATCGTGCCAGAATGATGGGCCTCTGGAAGGGAACAGCTCCTTCCTTCTGACTTAGCGGCACCATCAGGCATCTGGCAGCTCCTCAAGAGAGGGCAGCAAGAGCGTCTTGCTGTCTGCTGCCCTTCATGGTCCTGGCACGGACCGCCACGCAGACGCCGTACTTATTACCAACCTGTTGCATGCAGTCAGACCCACGGGGTTCAGGCCAGCTGCCCGACCTCAGCTTCCCACACACAGAACTTGGCCAAATCGCCAGCTCTAGAGGAGCCACTGTGCCGACAGCGAACAACCCTGGCTCACTTCCTGCCCCTTCCAGCTGCGGCTTGTGTTCTCTTCCTGAGAACAAGTTCTCAGTGATGCAAACAAGGAAGTCACGTTGATGCCCTGTGGCATGTGCAGGAGCCCCAGCCTCACTCCCCAGCTCTCCAGGCCTGTTCTGCCAGCAGCACGCTGGGGCGCTAATCCTTTCCCACTGCTCGGCTGCGGAGCCAGTAACGCTACTTCCATCTCTGATACGGGAGATGAGATTTTAAAGGGCTGGTTATTTACGGCCTGGCTCCTGATGGAGACAACAGATGTAATTTCATGGGCTCCATGAGACGAGAACAGCTTCTTGGGCTGGCTTAAAGCATTGTGATGTGGCAGGAAAGGAGAGGGAAGCAAGGGTGTCACAGACCCACAGGAAGGCAGGAGGTTCTGAGTCTTGGCTGGAACAGGCCCATCCCCTTGCCAGCTCAGCTGCTTCCTGAGCATCTCTGCCAGCCCGAGACCTTGACCCTGCCTTGCTCCTGGCATTCAAACAGTCTGAAACCCCAGAGGACAGGCATAGGCCTACGCCACTTCCCCGTATGAAGTTCAGAGGAAAATAGGGCATTGTGACGATGGGCCTTTACATGTGCAGTTCCCTCTGCCTGAAAGGCTGATCCCGAGTTCCTCCCATGGTGGCTCCTTCTCAGTAGTCAGGTCTTAATCTTAGATCCTACCCCCTCAGAGAGGCCTCCCCTGACCCCTTTATCTTAATAAGGTCTCCATTGCTATTATTCCCCATCCTGTTCATTTCCTTCATGGTGCTTATCACAAGTGTATTTTACATTTATTTTGTGATTCTTTTATTAATGTCAGTTTCCCCCAAGTAGACCAGAAGTCCCACAAAGACAGGGGCTTTATCTGTCTCCTCCACCATTGTATTCCCAGTGCCAAGCTCAATGTCAGACAATCGAAGGGCTTAAGTGGTTTGTTTGAATGAATTATGATGGAAAAATGATGGCAGTAAAGATGGAGATGGTAAGCCTGACCGAGATGTTGAAGGAGACACTCTTGATGAAGATGATGCTGGTGCTGATCCTGAAGATGACTTCTCAAGGCCCTGCCAGAGTATTTAGTTAAACACCGAACTTTTCAGCCACAGCTATTGATGGTCCCATGACCATCTCCACTAGTCTTATCCCAAAGACTGTGTGTCAGTAACTAAGGGCACCTGTGTCCCTGTAGCTCCTTCCTTGCTATGGCCTTAACTTCTCTCTCTGTGCTCATTTCATGCTGGGGAAGCCAGCAAGCACCACCGTCCCTCAGTACTGCTCCTTCCACTCTGTTCCTCTGGTAAATGATCCGACCACAGTCATCTAGCCAGAAACTTGGGATTCACTCCAGACTCCTCCCCTGCCTTCATTCCTCCTTTCCAATGAAGCCCCCAAAGCAGTTGATTCTGTATCTGAGGTGTTTTCTGATGTCACCTCCTCTGCTCCATCCCTTTACAACTGCCATAATTCAAGGCTGGATGATCTCTTGCCTGAGGGGGTCACAGAGTTTTATAGCTGGTTTCTGAGGCTTCTCGTTGAACCCAATTAAGATTCAGTGTGATTATGTTACTTCTCTGCTTAAAATACTTCAATAGCTTTCTGCAGTCTATGGAATCCTCTCCCAGCTCACGAACATGGGGACAAGGTTCTTCATGACCCATGCTCTTCCTGTGCTCATCTCAGGCCTCATATCCTGCCCTTGCTTTCTTGCACCCTGTACCCCCCACTAGCAAAGCTCCAAACACACCAAGGCTTTCCTGCTCCATGCCGGTGGCAAGCTTTTACTCACCCCTCAGTTCAACTCAAAAGTCATCCCCTCTGGGACTCATTTATCTGAGTCCTCCCAGCAGCCCCTCCATCGTGACGGAAGACTGAGACCTTTTTTTTAGAGGACGTCCTTTCTTTCCGTCTTCCCAGTGACCCTGTATTCCTTTGGTGACTCACCTCTTCTCCACTCCCAGTCAGAGGTGTGGGCAGGACAGATAGTCATGTGACCTGGGAGTGGCCAATGAGAGCATTCTCTAGCTATACTGATATTGAGGGTGGAGCACATGATCCAATCTGGTCCAATCAAGAATCATCTGAGGGATTTTGTGGAACCATTAGGAAAAGACACACTTCCTTTCTGCTAGGATTGCTAAACGAGTAGGATGGAGGAAGCTGATGGCAGTCACCTCTGCTACTTCATGGGTAAAGCTTGCCTGAGACTGAAGCCAACGCACGGGAGAACAAAGCTGTGGGAGGGGGAGAAGCAACTGTGGACATCTGCAGTTGTGGATATCTGCATGCCTTGATCCAGCAGTGCTTGTAGCCAGTCCCTGGACTTTTCAGTTACAGAAGACAACATATTCCCTTTCTAGCTTGAGTCAACTGGAGGTGGGTTTCTACGTCTTGAACCAAAAGAATCCTAGCTATTACATTTCTTTTTTTAGCCCCTATGGGAACTTCTGTATACCTCTTAGAAAAGTACCTAACACATGGGATTGTAAAGCACTTAACATATGCTGCCTCTTCGCCCTGACTGTGAGCTCCAGGGTCCTGTACAGTGCATGGCTATTACATAAACATTTGTGGAGTAAATAAATAACTCCCTGGGGATGGGACTGTGTCTTTGTCTCCCTAGCACCTAGCAGAGCCTAGTTCATAGAAGGCTGGCAGTAAATGATTACCAAAAATAAATAGGGGAAAAGTAACAAAGAACAAAAATGATCTAAACCAATGGTTTGACAAAGTATATGTGAATGAATAAATAAGTGAATAGTTATTGTTAACAAATTCCCATTGGTATGCTGTTCTCATTCTAATTATATCTGAATCTAATGACTCCTGAATGAAATATCTAGTTAAAAGTCATTGAGATCAAATGGTTCTAGTTGGCTCAAATTTCATGTGTAAAATGCATAACAATTAAAACTCGGTCTTTCAAGAGGATAAAATGTTACTAGCAAAATTTTCAAACTGAGTGTCTATAAAGTAGATGAGAGTTTTTGTATCCCCACCTATAAAAACAAAAGCAAACAAATGAAGGGAAACAAGGTAAAGAAAAACCCTCAAAGTTGAATTCAGAGAATAGGTTGAACCTGCTTTCCAGGGAAGTTCTCTTTTCAAAAACAGCTGAAGTCTACTGGGTGGCCCTGGGGGCAGGACCTGGGAACTCCAGACAGTGGAGTCGACTTTCTTCTATTCTTCTCCAGGTGGAAGGGGCCACCAAGGCTCAGAGGTAGATGTCAGAGCCCCAGGGAGGGTGCACGGTGGAGAAAATCTTCACTAGAGAATCCCTGGGACCACTTCCTAGATCAGGGAAGGGAGCTCTTACGTTGGCCAGGAGGCCCAGGCAGCAGTCCTAGAACGATGCCCACCCGCCCCCTCATCTCCATCTCCCATATCAAAATGGTACCCACCCTTCAAGGCCCAATTCAACTGCAGGCCCCGCCTGGAGGCCCTGGTCTCCCGCCCCAGGACAGTGTGCTCCTCTGAAGCCCTGCAGTGTGTTCTCCTTCCTTTTCCTACTTGACATGTTTGGTGGAGGCAAGTCTGTCACATAGAGGTCTGTGGGGGGCTTGGCTTGGGTGTGTGGGCACATAGAGAATGGGCAGCAGATCCCAAATGACTGGAGTGAAACAAAGAATGAAAACTGAAGTATATTGAAGGAAGCAAGGAAGAGAGGCTGGGAATCACAGCAGAGACTGACCCACAGAAGATGGGAGAGTGGTCCTGGGGTCTACACAGAAATCCCAGATGTGGGAAGGAGCCATACACACCCCAACAAACACACGCCGGTGGCTGGCACTTCTGCTGGCCCCCAGGAAAAGGGTGGCTTCAATTCTGAGTGCAGGTCATGCCCTGCCTGCCCTCCCTGCTGCAGGAGGAAATTGCCAAGGGGGTGGGGGCAGACAGAGGAAGAGAAGGAGCAAAGGCGGGAGGAAGGCCCTACAAACTCTGCATCCTCATCCATCAGAGACAGCGAGCGGGTCCCAGGCAGACATGTTCCTCCCCTCTGTCTGCAGTGCTCCCCTGGATATCTTTTCCATACCCTCTGCCCCTGCTCTCCAAATCTGCAGGCCCCTGAGAGCAGGGCTGTGCCAGGCTCCGGGGGAGTGCCCCGGCTTCCAGTTCTGCAGAGAGTAGCCATTGGTAGCTGAATGAGTTGAACCTTCCTCTGCTTTTCTAAAAAGCAGCTAATTGGCCAGCCTGGGGCTGGGTCCAGGCAGAGAAGAGGTGATGCTGCCCGCAATGTGCTCACAAAGTGCAGCTCTGGGAAGACGGTTTCAACAAAATCACCCTCCACCTTCTGACCTTTGCAAGGGCATCCTCTAGTCTGACCCAGGGGCTCTCTGCCAGTCTACCTTACCTGGTTTCCAGGCAACTCCCCTGGAAGCTGGATCAGGCAGAGTGACCAGCCTGTGTGTGCCTTTCTGCCTGGTAAGATGCCACTGGGCTGGCAGGCTGGGAGATGGCCTCATGGGAGGCTCCGAGTGGCTGGAGATGCCTCTTCTTACCCTTTTCCCCTCAAAGAGTGAGGCCCTGCCTCTTGTCCCCATCCCAGGACTATTATTCCTACTATAAACCAGGCAGCAGTTTGCATGTTTATCCCTTTCCATATGCTTTGTAGGTTGGTAAAATGAGCCCCATTTTTCAGATGTGGAAACTGAGGTTCAGGGAGGTCAGTAAATATCCTGAGATTACACAACTGTTAAGAAGTGGATCTGGGTTTTGAGCCCAAGTCCATCTGACTCCCGAGCTTGATATCTCCCCAGTTAGATGCCAAGGTGCAGGCTTGACACCTAATCCTGGAGACGCTGTACAGACCTCACCCCTGTTCTTGGAGGAGTGTCTGGCTTCCTCTCCTTCCCTGTAGCCCAGAGGAAGCGTCTGGTGAGACGCCAGTGGAGAGAGTCTAGCATGAGGCGGAGAGAGTCTAGCATGAGGCAGAGGGAGAAGGGGACAGATTCTGGGTGGACTTTAACTCACTGATTTTCTCCTTGATGGAGAGGCCGGCTCTGCAATGGGCTGGCAATTATTTCTCCTCGTTACGATAACACGATCCTGATTCCCTCCAGGGACCCAGAACCTTGGGTTTTAAGAGTCTTCTGCATCCCTCAGCCCCAGAGCTCTGAAAATCCAGGGACCTCATGAGGAAGTGGAGCAGTGGTGAGCGTATTCACCTAGAATTGGAGCGGAAGGAATGGGGCTCCCTGAAGGTCACTGCCAAGGCTGGGTCAGACAGAACACAGACCACCACCTACCCCCGAGAAAGGTCAGTGAGAGAAAATCTGGCCCCTAAACTGAGTTCGGTGAACTAGAACTAGAAGTATGTATGTGTCAGGGGGTTGACCTGGTGATGTGTATATGGTGATGACTTGGAGGGGTGTGTGTCCTTTGGCTGTGTGTGTGTGTGTGTGTATGTGTGTGTGTATGTGTGTAAGTAATACCAAATCTACTATGTGGATTGTAACTCTCAGTCAATTCAAACCCAGCTTTTGCTCCTGGTCAATCGCACACACAAAAGGGCAATTAACTTTAGGGAGAGTTAAGTCTAAGATGCTCGAGACCCTCTCAGCATGTCAGTTACAGGGTTCAGTGCTCACCATAGTAACGACCTTTTCCTGCTCAAAACGTGTATGGTCGGATTCCCAGAGGCCAGTGATGGACAAGCACAACAGGAAGCAGCGATCCACTGATTGATGTATATACATCACAGGACTTCATAGATACCGGCAAACGCCGCTATTATGTACACACCTCCCACCCCTGTCTTCCATTGTGTCAGTGCAATTGATTATATCCTGCTGTATTTTTGGCTTTGAACTGTCCTTTGTTTTATGAAATAATGTTCTGAGGAGTTGGCAGGTTTTGTTTTTGTTTTTTCTCTAATATCCTTACTTGGCAAAATAAAAAATTATCAACCCTATACTTCCCCGATTGTTTGGAAATTTTACTAGTCCATGAAATCCAAACCACAGGAACCCCTAATTTAAACTCTCCTGTTTATATTCCCCCTTGGGGTAGGAGGAGAGTGTGGAAACGGAGTCAGGGACAGTCTATGCCACCACCGTCTTCTGAATCAGCATGAATCTGCTACCCGATAAGGGTGATAGCGGATTTTTTTCCTCTCAAAGGCGTCTCTGTTTTCTCAATAGATAAAGGGATGCCCAGTTGCTCAAATCCATCTTTTCTAAGAAGACCTACTGTCTTTCTATGCTTGGTGCAGAACTCAAGAGAGCAGCCTAAAATCGTAACGTATGCTGATAAAAGCAGTATACTTATAAACCAGGAGCATCACATTTTCATAGGAATCCAGGGATACATAAAGGAGAGGGGCTGGGGAAAGAGCAGGTTCTTTGCACATAGGTCCCGAGCCTCCAAGTTTGCTTATCCGTAGTTGCTATGCAGGTATAAATTAGAACAACAAATGCATCCTGCCTGGCAATGCATCAACCCTGTAAATAATTATAATTTAATCTTATAGCAAAGAGTTCTGAATGACTCCCTTAACGATTTCCTCTGCTTAATTCCTTCCCCACTGAGTGACTTAATAGGAAAAGGAATAATCTTTCAGATTTGCTGCACTCCAGAAGTTTGGACAACCGTGTAGACCCACACCTGCAGGGCAGAAGCTGTGGGAGGCCGTTTGGCCCGCAGACAAACAAGTGAGTGGAAGAGGCCTTGGGGCTGGAAGAGAGGGAACCGGCAAGGATATTCATCTTGGTATCTGTTAACAGAAGTGAAAACTTGGAAACAATCTATCAAGAGATCTGATTGAGTAAAACGTAGCATGACTACTGCGCTGACTGGCTAAGAAGATGGGCTTTCAAGTCCAACTAACCTGGGCTTGAATCTCAGCTCTGCTCCTTACGACCTGGGTGACTTCAAGCAAGTGACATAACCTCTCTGGGCCTCGTTTTCCTCATCTGTAAAAGGAGGAAGATTATGCTACCTACTTCACAGAAGACGAAATGCAATTATAGCCGTAAGAGCTTAGAATTAGCCTGCCAAATATTGATAACAAAAGCTCAATAAATACTGTTTATTTACTAAATAAATACTATTATCACACCTATTATACTTTGGAGACATCTGTAATGACATAGGAAAAAAATTTTCATGATATAATGTTAAGTTAAAAGTACATAACTCCGGATATATTTTAAGTTCCTAATTTTGTAATATTAAAATATATATAAATGGCTAGCTAGCTCGATCTAGGCAAAGCAAAAAGGCCAAAGGGGAATACATCAAAATGTTAATACTTGTTATTCATTTCCTTATACCTTTTAATATTTTCTGTGTTTTCTCTAAGGAGCATATATATTACATTTATGACCAGAAAAATAGGTATTTCACAAAAAGAGGCAGGGGGACAGAAGGTCTTCAGGCTGGGCAGGTCCTTGGGAGTGCAGTTCAGTGAAGAGTCATCTCGAGTTCCACCCCAACTCTGAGCACCAAATGTCTAGCCACTGGCCCTGGACCAGCCTCCACACAGCAATTAGTCATCAGCTCACTGATGTCCCTCTCAGCACCCCATCCAGGGTAGCAAATGCCCTGACGTGGCCAAGTTCACGCGACGAGCTGATGACACCAAGGTCTTCTGATTCCCAGGTCAGTGTGCCTTCCACTACACCAGGAAATTTGAGTTTCCCTGTTCCCAAAGCTCTAAGTCCATGTTTGGGAGGAGTCTGTTACCACTTTATTCCTCTCAAAGAGTCGTACTTGGCTCCTATTGTGGGTTTGTCTGACTTTCTCACCCTCAAAGGGCCATGTCCTTCTCAACTGGCGTTTCTACAACATAGCACGAAACCTGGTACAAAAGAGGTGTTCGATATCCGCGGACACCTGTTTTCTTCCTCTCCCTCCCTTCCTCCCCGTCTCCGCCGGCGTCCCCAGCCCACTGACCACTGTGTCTGCCTTTCCGAGGCGCTATCTGCCCCTGACTTTTGCAGCTACCACTTTCCGCGTCTCTCAGAGCCCTCGGTGACACCTCCTCTGCCTCCGTCCCAGGCACCGAGCCCTGCTTTCCCCAGCATCGCGCAGCAACGAAGGCTACAAAGAAGCACACCTAAGTGCATCCTTCTCTTGGCTCCCGATGTGCTGACCCAGGTCCCAGTGGTGCCCTTATCCTGATAACAGAGGCACCAGGAGAATACGAGATCATGTTCTGAACGCCACACCACCACTCTCACAGCTTGTCACCCAAACAGGAAGCTAAACACTCCCAAAGCCGAGCTCAGTTTGGGCACGTCTCTGGGAGACCACAAGCAACTAAGGCTGGTGAGCCCTCATCACCCCTCTCTTCCCGAACCTGCCAACACCGGGTCTCCATGGCAGCGGAGTACACCTCACAAAAGCCCCGCTTTGTGGTAAAGCCAGAATGATAGGGAGCAGGCTAGTCCTTCCGGCAGAAATCGAGACACAATGCCTCTCCCATCTCAGAGCCCTGGGGATGGGAACAGCAACTGCCACTCAGGGTTCTATTCCCTTTGTTAGATGCTTCCCGAAATGGAACAGTATTTCAAATCATTTCACTGAGACCCTGTCCATGTCCTGAGACCAGAACACTGTTAGTCTTACTGCAAGTTACTCGACCGAGGCCCATCCTGTAATTCTTCAGCAAGGACATGCTTCAAATCAGATACCAAAAGCACTGTAAAAATTTACCCCAGCTCTAAAAATACGTAGTGACTTCCCATTATGATGAGAGGAAGGCTCTCCAGCAGTGGGTGGAGGAAGTGGCAAAGGGGCCTTCAGCTGCAGGTCCAGGCGCTGAGGGGACCACATCCCAGTAAGCCACAGTTGCAGGGGACAGGGGAGGGTGCGGAAAGGCACGCTTACCAGAGGGAGGAGCCTTCAGTCCCCGTGACTTCCAGAAAGTCGTAACCGTCCTCCAGCTGGAAGTCAATAAAGACCAGGGCGATGGTGTCCCCCAGCTCGGCCAGGATGGTCCAGGTGCAGTCGGCGTTGTTGTGGTACTCCGAGGGGAAGTGCGGGCTGGAGATGATGCCGCTCTGGCCCCGCAGGGTTCCGCCGCATGCGTCGTCCGCTGTGGACAGAGACAGGAGGCTCACTGTGAGTCGGTCAGGTTCCCAGGCCCTGGTACTCATCCTGCGCTTCACCCACGAGAGGCAGGGAGGCTCCTGGGACACGACGTGCAGAGAGGGTGCCCCAAGACCCTAGTCTGAATTGGCCTCATAACAATGATACTTAGCACTTCCAAAGCTCTTATCACGTGCCAGACCCTGTTCTGAGAATTTTAGTTATTACTGTTCTCAGTGAACAGATGAGGAAACCAAGGCACAGGGAGGTGATGTAACCTGCCTGAGGTCACACAGCCAACAAGCTAGGCTAGCGAGTTGGGTGAACTGTGCCCTTTGGAGCACGTTTTTAACTACTGTACCACACTGTTCTGCAACGACCAGGAAGGAAGGAGAAATCAGTTGTCCCATTTATTTCCACGGTCACGACTGTGGTGACCAGGATATTTTTTCCCACCAGATCTTGGTACACCTCAGATGTGAGGGAACAAAACAAAAACTCAGCACAGCTCCCTTGGGCAAAACTCAAAGGGCATTCCAGGCCCATCATAGATTGGCCGGACCTCTGCACTCTTCCCTCCTGCCCCTTGGGCCCAGGCCAGCTCTGTTCTAGTGCTGTGTGTGGTCAGACCTCCTGGGCTCTGCCAACATCTCTCCCTCTGCCTGGGATGCCCCTTGTCCAGAGCAAGTCTTCTGATGCTTTGAGACCCAACTCCAGAGCCACCTCTCGGTAAAGCCTCGTTTCCCCAAGCTTTTAGTAACGGCTCTCTCCTCTGTGCTCCTGGAGCAAAGTGTCCAACTTCAGACACGGTACCTGGCACTGTTTGAATGACCTGTCACATGTCTGTCTGCCACTCTAGGTTCTGAACTTGCTGGGAATCCCCAAGGGCTGGGACCATGTCTTACTCATCCCTGCAGCACATCCTGGTGGAGTGTCACTGCTCCAGCCTAAATCCCAGCTGAGGCTTGATATTCAGAAACAATGATCCAAGGAACATGCTCTGGCATAAAATAGTTAAGAGCACCGGCTTTTCAATTATTGCAGACTCAGTGTGAATCCTTCCTCTATGGCTTCCAGCTGGGTGACTTAGTGGACGTTATCCAAATTTCCTAAGCCTGCCCTCCTGGAGCTTGTATGCAAGTAAGTGATCGTAATCCACTTAGCATATGCTGTATTAGAGATATGGACTAAGCTGTAAAGAAAGGAAAAATGCAGTATCAGGGTTCAAATGTGTATCAGAGGCAGTAGAGTAACAACAATCAAAGCTATGCTTATTAAGCACTTCCACTGTGCCAGGTGCTGTTCTAACTACTCTGCATATTTCATGACCCTACGAAGTATTATTCCCATTTTACAGGTAAAGAAACCAAGGCACAAAGAGTTTCAGTTATTTGCCAAAGGCACAGCTTACAGTGATTAAAGGAGCTGGGGTTTTTAAGCCCAACAGTCTGATTTCAGGGCCTATGCTCTTAACCAACACATTCATGTCTCCCAGGAGTACAATTCACACTGAGGACAGAGATAAAGCAGTACATTACTTTGCTTGGGTGAGTCAATTTGGGAAAGCTTAATGCAGGAGGTGCCATTAGAGCTGGGTTTTGAAGGATGACTAGGAGATCATTAGAGAAGAAACGGAAAGGCATTTATGAGAAAAGAGAACCAAAGGTCATAAGCATGGAAGCCCCAAAGCACAAGGCATATCTAAGATAAGTAGTTCTAGATGGCCTAACACAGAGTGAACAGAGAGGAATGATGGGCGATGGTATTGGAAATGTAGAAGGAGCCTCATGACAGAGAGTGCTGGGCCCAAAAAGATTGGAAGCAGCGGACCATATCGGAAAGAAAATGGATTTTAGGATCAGGAAGGTGTAGGTTTGAATTCAGGTTCCATAGTTTGCCAACCATGGGGCCTTGGGTGATGTAGTTCTCTAAGCTTCATTCTGCTTCTCTGTAGAATGGTTTCTTATGACAACTGAATGGCATAATTAATGTGACAGTACCGAGCATTAGCCAGAGACTCGCATGTGTTAGATGCCCAACCGATGCCAAGTTCTCCTTTTCTTTCCACTTCATCTTGAGGATCAAAGGCAGTGAGGAAACAGGATTAAATTTGCGTCTTAGAAAGACCACTGTGGCTGTGGCATAGACGAGGTCTGAGCTGGGGGAGCGGGTAGGATGCCCTTGATAGTGCAGAGTCACCAAAGTCAAGGTGAGGCCAGATGTGATCTGAGCTAAGGCCCTGGGAGGGTGCGGGGGGGGGACCTGACTGAGAGATAGTTAGGATGGAGAATCTACAGGTCCAGTGGTCTGGAGGGGTGAATTCCAGGCTTCAGCTACGAGCATCTGGATGGATGAAAGGTGCCACTTCCTGCAGCAGGGAACCCAGGAGGGGGGCACCTTGCGGTGTGGAAGGCAACCAGGGCTCAGTTTTGGACGCCAGGGCTGAGTGTGTGCAGGGGATGTCCCAGTGGAGAGATGGAGCTGACAGTTGGATAAACAGAAGCAGTGTGGGATGGGGATAAAAGTGAGTTTATTCAGTGGCCCGGAACTATTCTTACGAATGTCGTTCTACAGGGTCACGGTCTATTTCAAGAGAATGAGCCCATTTCTAAATGTCAGCTCCTTGGTATGTACGAGCACAGAAATGAAGGTGACTCACTCAGTAGGTACTCATGAATGTTTCCCTCCCACACTCATTAAGTGAACACCTACTGTGTGCCAGACCCTGGGCCAGGACCAGCACTACATCGTGAAAAGCTTGATTTCGTCCCTGCCCCAAGTGCTTCTCCCACACAGTGGCTCCCCAGAATTGTTATAACCCAGGTGTCGAGGCACAGTGAAAGCAGATGGGACTTAGGGAAGGCTTCACACAGGAGGCAACACTTGTGTTGAAACATTCATTCATTCAACAAATGTTTATTGAGTGCCTATTATGTGTCAGGCACTTTTCTAGGTGCTAGGGATTCGTCGGCAAATAAAACAAAAGAAAATCCCTACCCTCATGGAGCTTACATTCCAGTCAGAGGGAAACAGACAATACCGAAGATAGATAAGGAAACCCTATGGTAAGTGAGGTGGTGATAAATGCAGAAGGAGGATGGGGAGTATTCTGCACTGGAAGTGGGGGTATGGACATCGCAGAAAGGTGGTCAGGGAAGGCTCGCTGAGAAGCTGACATCTGAGCCAAGACCTGGAGGAGGGAGAGGGAAAGCCAGATGGTTATCTGGGGGAAGAGCATTCCAGATGGAACAGCAAATGCAAAAGCCATGGTGTGCAGAGGCCTGGCACTTTTGAAGAGCATCAAGAGACCCGAGGGCCCGGGGCACTGGAGTGAGAAGGAGTGGCAGGGACAAGGCCCCATGGGGGACCTTTGAGGCTACTGTTAGGGCTTGGGCTTTAACTTGAGTGAGATGAGAAGCCAGCGGATGGTTCTGAGCAGATGACATGATCTGATTGGTTTATTAACAGGATCTCTTGAGGTGCTATGCAGACGACAGACCAAAGAGGAAGACGGCAGAAGCAAGGCGCTTGAAGAGGCTATGGTGATGATTCAGGAGAGCGATAATGGTGGCCTGGACCAGCTGGTACCAGTGAGAGGGAGTCAGTGACTGACTGCATTTTGAATGCTGAGCTGGCAGGATCCACTTCGACTGAGGGCTGACTGCCTGGTAGGATCAGGCGAAAGGGTGTCCTGGGCAGAGGAAAGGCAAGAGCAAGGCAGCTGCAGGGGTGAGAGCGTCATTTAGGGACTTGGTCAGGACTGTGTGAACCCAAAGAGCAAGGCAGAAATGGTGGAGCTGGGCTGGGAGGGAAGGCAAGGGCTGTGCTGTGAAGGGCCTCAGATGTCAAGGAAAGGAGCTGCGGTTCTATTCTCCTCCTCCTCCTCCTCCTCCCTTTCTCTTTCACTACCTCCAATCCAGGTGCCCAGGTCCCGTGAAGGAAGGAGGGAGGGTGGGAAGGTAGGCAGACTGCCTTGCCTAGCTTTAAATCTAGTTTGCTGATGCGATTTTTTTTGTTTTATCAAATCACACGGTATTTCCACCCTGGGTATCTCTCTGGCAGGAGCCTATGAAGTTTGACATTCAAGGCAGGGTTTGTCTCCTTCTGATGTAAATAACTTCACCGTGACCATTACCAGGGAGATAAGCTACAGGAGCCAGCCAGCAAGCGGGAGATTTGTCAATGTCACTCCCAGCAAGCACTGGGCCTGCCGGCCCCAGCAGTCCCACGTTGGCCCTGTCTACAGCAGGTGGAAGTGTCTACACCCCTAGCCACAGTGGCTTCATCTTGGCTGCACTGAAGGTTAGGAAAATCATGGTCAAAGAAGACACACTTAACCTGGACCTTGAAAAAGGAGTAGGAGTGTGCTGGAGGGAGAGAAAAATAAGGGGTTCCCGGCAGAGGAAACAGGGCATCTGGAGGTTAGGGGATCCGAATGGGTGTGGTGTGCTTGGGGAGTGGTCGGCTTTCCTCCAGATGAAGATGCAGGATGCAGAGGTGTGTGGTGGGGTGGACATGGCAAGGAAGGTAGCGGTCAGCTCAGAAAGGCCTTGGTGGTCTTGCTAAAGGGATGGATTCGATTCTACCCTGCAGGTGTCGGGTAGACTTGCCAGTTTGTCAGCAGTGGGTGAAAGCCCAGGCCTGCTTTAGAAGGATGACTCTGGTCCCCACGTGATGGATGGATGCTGTGGCTGGGGGGGTGGCGAGTGTGCCCAGTGGGGAGACAGCAGTGAGGAGAATGGTGAAGAGGCTGTGCCCGATGTCAGAGCCTGAACCCGTGGCCATGGGAGGGAAGAGGAGGAACAGAAGAGATTCAAGAACGAGGCTGGGGGAGAAGCAAGAGGATGTGGCTTCCACCACCCAGGAGTGGGCTGTGAAGAAGGGGAGGAGGCAAAGAGCATGCTGAGGTCTCTAACAGGGTAACAGTGCTGATGATGACAGCGATGTGGGACAGTGATGACCCCTTCCCCGCCCCCACGCCGAATGTGAGTGCAAGAGGGATAGGCAGGGCTTCCCTGGTGGCTCAGTGGTTGCGAGGTCTGTCTGCCGATGCAGGGGACACGGGTTCGTGCCCCGGTCCGGGAAGATCCCACATGCCGCGCAGCGGCTGGGCCCGTGAGCCATGGCCGCTGAGCCTGCGCGTCCGGAGCCTGTGCTCCGCAACGGGAGAGGCCACAGCAGTGAGAGGCCCGCGTACTGCAAAAAAAAAAAAAAAAAAAAAAAAAAAAGGGATAGGCAGGTGGGCCTGGAGCACAGCAGAGAGGACCTGGAGCCTAGAAAGTGCAGCAGGCAGAAGCAGAGGCTCCGGAAAGGAGGCTGAGAAGGAGCATCTGGGTGGAGGGCAGAGGGGAGGCCTCAGTGGAAAGGCGAGGGGGCCGTGTCAGCAGCACAGGGACCCCGACCAGCGCTGCTGCCACGATGTGTGCAGGGGTCTCCAACAGGCCCGCGGTCCGCACGGTCTGCGCATCCAGATGACGATGCAGCAGCACGGAAGGCTGGAGGGGAAGCAGGTCTTCGTGGGGAGAGAACGACTCCTCAGCCTCCTGCCTGGTTCCTGGTCCTAGAAACCCTTCTAGGTATCCATCTTATGTCATTCCCAACACACCCTGACCAAGACCATCCTCATCTTCTCCTCCCACGATACTCAGCCTTCTTCCAGTTTCCTGTCTTGGAGGAAGGGTGTCAGCACTATTCACCCCATGCCTCATGCCAGAGCTGGGGACATCCCCAACCCCTCCTGCACCCCACACCCAACAGTGACCAAAGGCTGTCTGTCCAACAGTGACCAAAGCCTGTCTGTCCCTCTAAGCGGATCTAGATTCGGTCTCCTGTCTTCACTGCATCTGCTCTACCCTAAGCCACATCGTGGTCCAAGCCCAGCCATGAAGTCTCCCTCCTGTGTCTAAGCATCCCTCCTGCCCCAGCACACCCATTCCTCACACAGAAGCCTGAGTGATCCCAAACAGTACAGACCTGATGACGCCACGCCCTTCTGCAGGGACCTTCGACAACTCCACTGTCACTCAGAATATCCTATCCAGGGGCTGACAAGGACCTCATAGGGCCTCACCTCATACCAGCCTCTACCTGCCCACTTTCTGTAACCACACCGGCCTCCTCCCAGCTCTTCTGTTGCACCAAGCATCTCTCTGCCCAAGGACCTTTGAGAGGGCTACTTTCTCTTTCTGAAAACTTCTTCCCTACCTCCTTGGGCCTGGCTGGCCCCTCCTTAGCCTTTAGGTCCCAGTCTAAGTGTCGCTTCTCAAGGGTCGTTCCAGAAACAGAATACCCGTTCTCCCCATCATATACTTTTAGAGCACCACATACTTTCCCATAATCAATTGATCAACTTAGTAATTTCTTTAATGTCTAGACAGTAAACTCCATGAGGGCAGGGGCCATGTCTGTTCTGTCCCCAGCAGCTACCACATTTCCTAGTGTAGAGCAGGCATCCAATAAATATCTGTTGAACAAATAAATGATACAGGAAACTGAAGCTCAGAAAGGTTCAGAAGGTAACTTTCAGAAGGTGATGCACTAAGTAGCCAACTCAGGATCCAGATGAATCTCTCTGGACCAGGACTATAGTCTCCTCCATTACATCACACTTCTTGAAACCAAGCTGGAT
Source organism: Physeter macrocephalus (assembly GCF_002837175.3). Taxonomy (NCBI): domain Eukaryota; kingdom Metazoa; phylum Chordata; class Mammalia; order Artiodactyla; family Physeteridae; genus Physeter; species Physeter macrocephalus. The sequence continues at coordinate 9,139,342 of NC_041216.1, read as the reverse complement.
CCTGTTGGATATTCCCAGGGACAGACCCTTCCCCTCCCACCCCCAGTATCCCCCACCTCTTGCTTCTAAAAAATCTTTAGCCTCCACCATCAGCCTCCTTTGGTATCAGCCTCCACCATGATACCAAAATCAGACAAAGATGTCACAAAGAAAGAAAACTAAAGGTCAATATCACTGATGAACATAGATGCAAAAATCCTCAACAAAATACTAGCAAACAGAATCCAACA
>NC_041216.1:9136404-9138595 GCF_002837175.3 Physeter macrocephalus | reverse complement strand
CGCGGCATGTGGGATCTTCCCGGACCGGGGCACGAACCCGTGTCCCCTGCATTGGCAGGCGGACTCTCAACCACTGCGCCACCAGGAAAGCCCCAGAAAAAGCTTTTGACAAACTTCAACACACATTTATGATAAAAACCTTCCAGAAAGTAGGCATAGAGGGAACTTACCTCAACATAGTAAAGGCCATATATGACAAACCCACAGCCAACATCATTCTCAATGGTGAAAAACTGAAACCATTTCCTCTAGGATCAGGAACAAGACAAGGTTGTCCACTCTCACCACTATTATTCAACATAGTTTTGGAAGTTTTAGCCACAGCAATCAGAGAAGAAAAAGAAATAAAAGGAATCCAAACTGGAAAAGAAGAAGTAATACTGTCACTGTTTGCAGATGATACTATACATAGAAAATCCTAAAGATGCCACCAGAAAACTACTAGAGCTAATCAATGAATTTGGTAAAGTAGCAGGATACAAAATTAATGCACAGAAATCTCTTGCATTCCTATACACTAACAACGAAAAATCAGAAAGAGAAATGAAGGAAACACTCCCATTTACCACTGCAACAAAAATAATAAAATACCTAGGAATAAACCTGCCTAAGAAGGCGAAAGACTTGTTCTCAGAAAACTGTAAAACACTGATGAAAGAAATCAAAGTTGACATAAACAGATGGAGAAATATACCATATTCTTGGATTGGAAGAATCAATAAAAACTGGACAGCTACATGTAAAAGAATGAAATTAGTACACTCCCTAACACCATACACAAAAATAAACTCAAAATGGATTAAAGACTTAAATGTAATTCCAGACACTATAAAACTCTTAGAGGAAAACATAGGCAGAACACTCCATGACATAAATCAGAGCAAGATCCTTTTTGACCTACCTCCTAGAGAAATGGAAATAAAAAAAAAAAAAAAATGGGACCTGATGAAACAAAAGCTTCTGCACAGCAAAGGAAACCATAAACAAGACAAAAAGACAACCCTCAGAATAAACTAAAATGGATTAAAGACCTAAATGTAAGGCCAGACACTATTAAACTCTTAGAGGAAAACATAGGCAGAACACCCCATGACATAAATCAGAGCAAGATCCTTTTTGACCTACCTCCTAGAGAAATGGAAATAAAAAAAAAATAAAAAATGGGACCTGATGAAACAAAAGCTTCATATACCCTGAGAAAAACATAATTCAAAAAGACTCATGTACCACAATGTTCACTGCACCTCTGTTTACAATATCCAGGACATGGAAGCAACCTAAATGTCCATCGACAGATGAATGGATAAAGAAGATGTGGCACATATACACAATGGAATATTACTCAGCCATAAAAAGAAATGAAATTGAGTTATTTGTAATGAGGTGGATGGACCTAGAGTCTGTCATACAGAGTGAAGTAAGTCAGAGAGAGAAAAATACCATATGCTAACACATATATATGGAATCTAAAACAAAAAAAATGGTTTTGAAGAACCTGAGGCAGGACAGGAATAAAGACACAGACATACAAAAATGGGCAGAAGACCTAAATAGACATTTCTCCAAAGAAGATATAGGATTGCCAAGAAACACATGAAAAGATTCTTAACATAGAGAATGGACTTGAGAACATGGGGAGGGGGAAGGGTAAGCTGGGACGAACTGAGAGAGCAGCATGTACATATATACACTTCCAAATATAAAATAGATAGCTAGTGGGAAGCAGCCTCATAGCACAGGGAGATCAGCTTGGTGCTTTGTGTCCACCTAGAGGGGTGGGATAGGTAGGGTGGGAGGGAGACGCAACAGGGAGGAGACATGAGGATGTATGTATATCTATAGCTGATTCACTTTGTTATACAGCAGAAACTAACACACCATTGTAAAGCGATTACACTCCAATAAATATGTTAAAAAAAAGTATATCTAGCTGAGAGCTAACTTAGCTAGTAAGGTTCAAAATGGTTCAGTAAAAAAAAAAAAAAAAAAAAAAGAGGATATGGAAGCAACCTAAGTGTCCATTGACAGATGAATGGATAAAGATGTGGCACATACGTACAATGGACTATTACTCAGCCATAAAAAGAAATGAAACTGAGTTTTTGTAGTGAGGTGGATGGACCTAGAGTCTGTCATACAGAGTGAAGTAAGTCAGAAAGAGAAAAACAAATACCGTATGCTAATAGATATA
>NC_041216.1:9091478-9136178 GCF_002837175.3 Physeter macrocephalus | reverse complement strand
GCACAGGGAGATCAGTTTGGTGCTTTGTGACCACCTAGAGGGGTGGGATACGGAGGGTGGGAGGGAGATGCAAGAGGGAGGAGATATGGGGATATATGTATATGTATAGCTGGTTCATTTTGTTATAAAGCAGAAACTAACACACCATTGTAAAGCAATTATACTTCAATAAAGATGTTAAAAAAAAGAAAAAGTTTTAGTGTCCTAGGCCTTCCCTGAATTCCAAAGAGTACATTTAATTAGAAAAGTGAAAAAATGCAGAAACAAGGGAAAAGAGTCAAGCAAGACAAAATAACAATAGTTTGGCCATAAAACAAAGTCAAGGGCCTTTAGTTCCTCCTTAAGGGCAATAGACAATATCCTGAGCCATATCCTTGTGTTGTTTTGCAGAGACTAAAACCCCCACCAGGTGAAAGAAGTTAACTGCATGCTGACCACCAGCATGTAGACCCCATATCTGTTGGAACCAGAAGGTTGATGATGTTGACTCCCAATCACCTCACCACCAACCAATCAGAAGAAATGTCCGTGAGCTGATCAGGCACCCTGTGACCCTCTCCCTCACCTTGCTTTTAAAAACCCTTCCGTGAAAGCCATCAGGGAGTTCGGGTCTTTTAAACATAAGCTGCCCATTCTCTTTGCTTGGCCTTGCAATAAACGCTGTACTTTCCTTCACCACAATCCTGTGTCAGTAGTTTGGCTCTGCTGTGCATCAGGCGAGCAGACCCAGGTTTGGCTCAGTGACACTCCCTGCTTGATAGCAGTTTGGTAAGCCATCCTGAGACAGTCAAACTTCCCAATTTTAGTCAATGACGCTGGAACCGAGCACTCAGAGCTTAAGACCCTCTAGCCAGAGGCACCTGTCTACTCTGAAGATGGAGCCTTTGCCAGTGGAGTCTTCCCTGCCTCTTAGGCTCCTTTGACACCCTTGTTCCTGCACCATTCTGCTTTGATTGAAGATGCTGTAAAAATTGTTTGGAGGTTTTCTCACACTTTAAACAAGGTATCATATTTCATGGTTACAACTTCAGAGTCATAAAATATAACCTTCAGCTGACACCACATTCCTAAAATATTAATTTACACTTTCTCCTTCTGTGGCGATGGGCATTCTCCATTGCTATTAAGTCATGTATATTCTAGGGTGCAGGTGTGTTATGCTGATAGTTGCCTTTCCAAGTTTATGACTTTATTTATGATTGTCTTTAAGTTCCACTGAAATTTCCTCAATTAACTATAATTTTAGAGAACTATCCCTCAGCTCCCTCTGATGTCTGTTAACTCTCCAGTGACTCACAAATTTCAGGTAGGAATGGAGGAACCTACATTGTATTCCTCCCCACCCCCCCACCATTTCAGGCCAATTCCAGGGCACAATCTTGGATGCCTAGAAGCTTTGGGGCCCTTGGCATTGGGGTTCTACCCATATCCTCCCTCCCCAGGGCTACTCAGCCTCTGAGGAAAGGAAAATTCCAATAGGCCCCCTACTGGGGAGAAGCTACCATCTTACAACTCAAGTGCAAGGCTGAGAGAGCCAGGGCATCATTGCCCCAAACCCACCAGCAGTGTTCCCCCTTTCCTTGTACTGTGCAGCTCCGTGTCCCTGCTCAACCTCATCAGTCCCCTCTTCTGGGGCCTCAGGATTCTGCCCCCTTTATCCTTGGCTTTATCAAGGACACCCCTTCTTAAAATTAAGAAATTGCCAATTGCCCGAGAGCACCGCTATTTCCGCCACCCCCAGAATTCTTCGTAGATACTTCCCCCGAGGTGACCTTCTGAGAGGATGAACGTAAACAGGACGTGGTATTCGGCTATGTACCTCTTCTTTGTTGCACTTTCATTACAGGCCAGGCATTGTGCTAAATGCTGTACCTGCATTTTCTCATTTAATCCTCAAACTGCTCAAAGAGATAGGTGTCATGTCACCCACATTTTACAGATGAGGAAACTGAAGCTCAGAGAGTTTTTAAAACTTGCCCACGGTCACCTGGCTACTAAATGTTGGAGCCAGGATTCAAATCTATAACTCTCTGACCCCAGACCCACGCCATTATCCACCTATTTCTCTGCCTCTCAGGCCTTGTTCACTGCAATCCCAGTCTTGACATGGGCTTCCGGAAGCCCCAGATCCTGGAGGGGGGTTTTCCAGGTGGGAGAAGCCTCTTCCCACTCCCCCTTTTCTCTGCCTGAGGGGCCTGAGGCAGAGGCTTTGTGCAGTCTCCACAGCTAGGACCCGGCCACCCACGCTCAGGTAGAGGTGGGTGAGTCTTGGGTCAGGTTTCTTCATAAGAGACCCTGGTCCCCCAGACCCTGGCCTCCACCCCAAAGTGGCATCTGCCCAGCAGAACCGCCTCGGGCCCTTTCCCTGGGGCTTCTCTCCTAAAGAGCTCCTGGTACAAGTTAAAGAGGAAGGTCAAAGGGAAACCACAGCAGACGGGGCAGTCCCTGGCCTGGTGGACCCGTGCAGGGGATGTACCTATGAGGGGACCAAGTTGTTGGGTCCCGGACCAAACTGCAGGAGCTCTGGAAGTAACGGCGCCATCATGAGTCTCTTGCCGTGGGTCACAGGCCATCGTCCTTGTCTACAGTAGACGGGGGTGGCCTAGATCGTGGCTGGTAGGCACATGGACTTGGACAGAATCACCCTCTAGCTGTGCGACCACAGGCAAAGTACCTCACCTCACCAGGTCTCAGTTCCCTCACTGTAAGATCTTAACCTCCTGGGGTTTCTGTAAGGATTAAATTAGATAACACAAGGTCTGGCATATAGTTAGTGCTTGATAAATGCCGGCCAGTGATGGCCGTGGCTGGGAGAATCATGACAGCTAACTGTCACTGAGTCATTACTGTGAACAAGGCCCTCTGCTGCGAGTGGAGCATTGATCAACTTGAGCCTCACTTCACCTTCTGAGTTAAGTACTATTGTTATTATAATTCACAGGTGAGAAAACCAGGGCACAGAGAAGGGCACTCACACCCACAATCACTCAGCTCGTGGGTGTGAGTGCCAAGGCCAGGATTTGAAACCAGGTGATCGGACTCCAGAGCCCATGTTCTGCGTGGTTCTGTCATAGTAACAGTAGTGACGGCAAAGGCGACAGGAGAAGGACTAGTGACCCCAGCGGTGGTAGAGGGACCCCGTAGTTAGGAATGCCCTCTGGGAGCCATGGTCCATGCCAAGTCCCTGTGCTTAGAATCACTCAAGGTCCACACTGTCTGGCATGGTATTTGGTGCTTTCTGTATGTTGTATAATTTGAACAGCACAAGGGGGCCCAGCAAGCAATCCCCAGACCCTCCTGGCTATCTCCATTGCCATGTAGGGTCTCTCATCCCTCTCCTGATCTCCTTCTAGCTTGGAACTGCCCCCAGCCACAGAACTGATACCCCCTACTTGGAGATCTCACAGGCATCTCAAACTTGACCCGGACAAAATGAGCTCTCTTGACTGTATTTAGGGCACACACTTCCTACCCCCTGTCCCAGTTGTCCCCATCTTGGTCACTGGCATCGCCACCCTGTCAGCACTCCAGAAAGAGCCTAGGAGTCAACCCTGACCCTTTGTTCCATCAGCACCTACATGCCTTCCATCAGCAAGGCTGTTGGCTGTGCCCCTAAACCACGGCCCCAATTTACCCCCCTCCCTCCACCTCTACCACGGCCACCCTTGACCGAGATGCATCGTCTCCAGCACACCTGCAATAGCTGCCTCCTAACTGGCCTCCCAGTTGCGCCTCTTGCCAGCTACAATCCCTCTCCCTTCTAGCACCCAGGGTGATCATTTTAGAAAATGCTGAAAAGCCTTTCCTGGCTCCCTCCTGAATTTAGAACCAAACCCACACTTCTGGTCCTTGCTCCATCACAGCCCCGCCCACTCCCCTCGCCTCCCCCAACAACTCTCCGTTGCCCGCTGTGGGTCTGTTTTCTGTTCCTCTAACAAGCTCTCTCCCACCTCAGGGCCTTTATACCTCTGTTCCTTTTGTTGGGAACGCCCTTCCCCAGGTCATCACGTAACAGGCTCCTTCTTGTCATTCAGGACTCAGTTCAAATGCCACCTCCTCAGAGTCCCCTCCTGACGGCTCCCTCTAAAGAAGCCTTCCTTGTTACTAGTTACTTGATTTCCCTCACAGTTCCTATTATGATCTGAAATTTGTTTATTTGATTTTTTGCCTGTTTTCTGCCTGAGGATGCTAAAACGTAAACGCCCTGAGATCATGGAACTTGGTCTGACTTATTCATCACTGCAATTCTCTGCATCTAGAACAATGTCTGGCACTTAATAAATAAGGCAGTTAATAAATAAGGACTGAGTCAGTGACTGGCTGGCACATAGTAGGCACTCAACCAAAAGGTGTTAAATCCTGAGTGAATGAACAAGTAAGCAATCACCCTCTAAGGCCACTACTCATGTCCCCACTTTAAAACTCAGAAGGGTTTAGCCGGTGACCCAGAGCTCTGAGCTGGCATGGCTAGGGTTGAATGTAGGCCGGTTTGAATCCATGCTCTTTCCATGCCTGACACTGCTTCTGTCTCAGATTTCACAGGTTCCTCTCCCTGGGGCCAAAAAATTTGGGATGCATCTGGGCACTGGCCGCCCAAGCTGTTGCAGACCAAATCCCTGTCTCCCTGGCTTTGGGGGCAGTCTGCAGTGTTGGGCTTGGACCTCAGGGGCCAAGTCTTTCTTGTTCAGGATGCTTTCTCTCTACCACCTGCCTCTCAGCCCTCAGAGCATCTGAACCCGATTCCTTCCCCATGCGGACCTCTTTGATCTAGGGCCAACGTCCCTCACAAGTCAGGGGCCTGTTGCTGAAATCCACATGGTCTCCCTTCCTACGGATCAAAGAGGTTCCGCAAGGTTCAGGGCTCCCAGGGACTTCTGCCTTTGAAAAGGTGCCGAAAGTGACACAAAGTGAAGGGAGGCCTTGCCTCCTTCCCTCTGCCACCTGGGCCAAGGCTTGACGGACTAGGAGCCTTGGGCTGGGCCTCTTTCGAGGTGAGACTTGCACCTGCTCTTCCCCCAGACCCTAGATGGCCCCCATTCCCTCTTGGTCTGGGCTGTGTCTCCAGACTGAGCTCAGCTTTCAGCCAGGCAGGTGGCATTTCCTGTTTGAGGCAGAGGCACCACCCTCCAAACTGCTCTGTGAAGCCTGGGACTCAAAGAGCTCGCGTCGCTCCGAGCTGCCGGGCAGGTTGGCGAACCCAGGCCAGTAATTTCCCTTTCGGACTCGTATGCCTACATAATCCTGATGGTGAATTAGACACATCCAGCCATTGGTTCACTCAGCAAGTATTTACGGACAGTATTTACGGATCACTGCCCAGTGGACGCGGTTTATCCACTTACGGATGCCAGCCCTTGAGAGTTCTACACGAGAGAAAGAAAGGCCAAGAGGCTTTAATCCTCCCTGAGTCTGAACCCATTAACCCTGGCATGACCACAGCTCCTGGTACCATGAGGCAGGCACACGAAGAGCACCCTTCTCTGTTCCTTTCAGTTCAGCCTACTAAGGAAGAGCAGTTTGGAAAATCACTTCCAGAAAATCACAGACATTATTGAGGATGCTTCTCATGCTATTCTTGCAGCATGTGGTGAATTAGAACAGAGAAATGGACCCGAATCGCAGGAAGTGGCGGGCCCTGGGGGCTCGGAGAGTGGGACAGCATTTTGTTCCCTCCCAGTTTTGAGCAGAGCTTTGTCTCAGGCCCCTCAGGCCCCGGGGAGTCTCTGGGGCTCGAAGCCCTCCTGAAAGCAAGATTTCACATGCTCGGCTGGCTTCCTCGGTGTGTGCATTCTGGAAGGGAGCATTTTTGGTGTGGCTAATCGCAAGCTACTTAGAGAGGACTTAGAAAAGTCGGCCTCGGACTCCTTCCGGAAGGGCCCTGTGCTCCATGCTAAGGAACCTGAACTTGACCCTGTCAGTGATAAAGAGTCACTGGCGGGAGTCTGAGCAACGTGTGATGCTGTCAGATCTTAGGAAGTTCACTCCTGCAGTGGAGAATGAATTGGGATGTGTGTGGTGGGGTGACTGGAGACGCTCTGCAGTGAGACAGGTGAGAGCTGAGAGGGCCTGGGACCATCACCCCTGAAGAGCGGTAAAGGCGCGGAGGGGAGTGTCGGTGCAGAGACGGATTTGCCAGGTCGCGGTGACTAAGGGTGCAGGTGGCAAGTAGGGTGAGGACTGTAAAGATGCCACTGTGGTGTCTGCTTTGGCCGCCTTGGATGGTGACACTCTTCACCGAGCTGGGGAAGGCAACAAAAAGAGCCGGTTTGGGAAAATAGAAAGAGTTAGGTTCTGGGCGTGCTGCATTTGAAGCACCCTCCAGGGAGGGCTTCAGGTGAGTTTGATATCATTGTGGGCCTGAAGCTCAGGACAGAGGGAGGGTTGGAGGTAGAGACTGAAAAGTTGTCCCCAAGCAACAGTAGAAGCCTCGGAGTGGATGAGAAATTCCAAGAGAGGCAAGAAGTTCCCAGAGAAGAGGCCATGCAGGGCCCTCTGGCTTTAAGGGGAAAGAGGAGGAGAAAAGTCAGTGGGGAAAGAAAGAATCATTGTCATCTGAGAGGTTGAGAGAGAATCAGGAGCGACTTGGGAGAGAGCTGTGGCCCCCAGAGGCTCTGTACGTCCATGAATTACTGCTGTGATGTGAACACTGGGGGAGCACTGTCACCCCAGCCCACTCCGCCCACCGAAAGGCCAGCCCTCACTGCCCCCATGCCAGGACGTGCAGACCCTGCACTGAGGGGCCATGGTCTGACCTGGCAAAGGAAGCCCTCCATGAGGCAGCCCTCATCTTATCTTTGACTAGTGGGTTAACAAAAAAGATATTTTAACAGCCAGCCCCAGGGTTTCTTCCAAGTGAAAGCTCTCTATGTTAGAGACAATATCACCCTATACCTCAAGAGCTTGGGTCGGGGAGGGAGACATCAGCCTGTAAGGAGATGGCAAAGCCAAGGGCAACCGGGCTCTTGTGCCTAAGAAGTCGACAGAAGTGCTGAGACGGGGCCGAGGTCGAGAGGCAGCAAAGTGGAGGAGGCTGGAGTGAGACGAGAGGGGGCAACGCACATCACAGGGAAGCCGGGGCTTGCCAAGACAGAAGCCAGGGAGAAGCTTCCAGGGGGAGGGGCCGAAAGGCTCTGGGGTTCCTGACTGCTCCAATTTTCATTTCAAGCCACTTGCATTGTTGAGATGTGAAGGCCCTGCATTGCCACAAACCTCCAATAAAGGCTGTGCTGCCTGCAAACACCTTTGTTAATGGTTTTGTTTTTGTTTTGGGGCGGGGGTCAGGAAAAATGGGCCAAGTTTTCAACCTAGGTTGGCAGAGCAGAACCAAGAGGGGTGAGGCAGGGCAGTGAGTTAAAGGTTCAAAGGAAGCTAGAGCTGACAAAGATTCCTGAAAATACTTGGAGGGACTGTAGATTTCCACCTCATTAAGATGGGATACCGATGTGAACTGTACTTCAGAGGACAGGGTGATAGCTCCTCTGCCTCTGATATATGGGCTACATTTGTCTTTAGTTTCCATATTGATTAAAAAAGTATGATATTTATAGTTCTGTAAAAAGAACGAGAACTGTGCTTTCCGTTTCACAGCTTAAATACTTAATTTCATTTACTATCATGTTTCACATTCTATTACCATGTCACAACTTCGATGCCTCTCCTTGGAAGATCAGAGTGTTAAACCGTGACATCCTCTGGGTAGGGAGTAGGTAGAGGTGCTATCAGGAAGAGTGGAAACAGCAGATTCAGACCACAGTTAGGCCACTCAGGGCCACACACTTGTGTGTAGGGGCCAAGGTCTCACCTGATTGGTTTGGACATTCCCGGTATCAATCATATGAAGAGAGACATGTCCCAAGTTATCCCATGTTAGAAAGGGGGCCGGAGAGGAGGGGACTTAGGAAGGCGAGAAAGGAGACTAGTTTCCCCAGGCTCCATCAAAAAGGACCAACAAGGCTGAGGCCAATTCTATTGGCTGAGGAGGGCTAAACAAACACGGAGTCAAGCGGCAACTCAGATTGATTGCTTGTGGCTTGCCTGTTTGAAAGGAATTCACAGCTGCCTCTGGACTCAAGCAGGAAGGGTGCTATGATCAATTAATTATGCCTCCCATGGGAATGGTAGAAGAGAAAGGGATCTATGTGCCAAGTATTTTCCATCGCTCGTGTAGACAGTAAAATGGGTGTGAGCATATGGTGGAAGGAGGGAGCTGCTTCTCCTCGAGCTAGTCTTCTGATAGTAATTACAGAAAACCTTCCTCTAAACTTGAACCCAAGGAGAGCTACTTGTTCCAATCACTTCTCAACTCCTTGAAACAATCCTCCTAGACTTATACCTGGGTGTTCGGAGATCCATGGGATTTCAAGATGAGGGTTTCAAGAAGGAAAGAGTGGTCAAGAATGCAAAAGCCTGTTGAGACATCAAGGAATATAAGGGCCAAAACAACTCCCGTCTGACTTGGCAACGTGATGCAAAATATTTGCAGCAAAGGACAGTTTGCAGGGGAGTAAGTGGGAGATGAGGAGAGACAAGGCTGGGTGGAGCTTTCAAGATGCTGGGCATTGTTGGTGCCCTGAGGAAACCCTTCTCATGATGTCACAGTTTGTATAAAGTGGTTAAAAATATCTACATGTATTATAATCTCAATCATATATATATTCACAACATATGCATGTATGCAATATGTATTAGACAAAGCTGGAGGCATAACCCTCCCAGCCTTCAGACAATACTATAAAGCTATAGTAATCGAAACAGTATGGTATTGCACACAAAAACAGACGTATGGATCAATGGAACAGAATTGAGACCCCAGAAATAAACACACATGCTTATAGTCAATTAATCTTCAACAAAGGAGGCAAGAACAAGAACTGGAGAACAGTCTCTTCAGCAAATGGTGTTGGGAAAGCTGAACAGCCACATGTAAATCAATGAAGTTAGAACACTCCTTCACACCACACACAAAAATAAACTCAGAATGGCTTAAAAACTTAAATAGAAGACATGACACTGTACAACTCCTAGAAGAGAACATAGGCAAACATTCTCAGAAATAAATTGTTCCAATGTTTTCTTCACTCAGTCTACTAAGACAAAAGAAATAAAAGCAAAAGTAAACAAATGGGACCTAATCAAACTTATAGGAAACCATCAACAAAATGAAAAGACAACCTACAGAATGGGAGAAAATATTTGCAAACAATGCGACCAACAAGGGCTTAAATTCCAAAATATACAAACAGCTTAATATCAGAAACACAACCCAATCAAAAAATGGGCAGAAGACCTAAATAGGCATTTTCCAAAGAAGACATACAGATGGCCAACAGGCACATGAAAAGATGCTCAACATCACTAATTATTAGAGAATTGCAAATCAAAACTACAATGAGGTACCACCTCACACCAATCAGAATGGCCATTAGCAAAAAGTCTACAAATAATAAATGCTGGAGAGGAGGGAAATGTGGAGATAAGGGAACCCTCCTGCACTGTTGGTGGGAATGTACATTGGTGCAGCCACTAGGGAGAACAGTATGGAGGTTCCTTAAAAAACTAAAAATAGAGTTGCCATATGATCCAGCAATCCTGCTCCTGGGCATATATCCAGAAAAGAGGAAAACTCTAACTCGAAAAGATACATGCACCCAATGTTCATAACAGCAGTATTTACCATAGGCAAGACATGGAAGCAACCTAAATGTGCATCAACAAATGAATGGATAAAGAAGATATTATACACACACACACACACACACACACACACACACACACACAATGGAATATTACTGAGCCATCAAAAAGAATGAAATAATGCCATTTGCAGCAACATGAATGGACCTAAAGATTATCACACTAAGTGAAGTAAGTCAGAGAAGACAAATACCATACATCATTTACATGTAGAATCTTAAAAAAAAATGATATAAATGAACTTATTAACAAAACAGATTCACAGACAAAGAAAACAAATTTATGGTTACCAAAGGGGAAGCCAGGGGCAGGGGGAGGATAAATTAGGAGCTTGGGATTAACAGATATATATATACTATTATAAATAAAATAGTATATTTTAAAATATACTATTTTATATACAATAGTATATTTTATATACTATTGTATATAAAATAGATAAATAACAAGGTCCTACTGTATAGCACAGAGAACTATATTCAATATCTTGTAATAACCTATAATGGAAAATAATCTGGAAAATAATATATATATATATATCTGTATCACGTTGTTGTACACCTGAAACTAACACAGCACTGTAAATCAACTATACTTCAATTTAAAAAAAAGAGGAAGAAGATAGGAAGGGAATATATGAAAATCGTGGTTAAAATGGGTAAATTTTGTTTCTTCTGTATTCTCTTCTGTATTTTCTAAGCTCACTTAAAATGATCCTGTGCTATTTTTATCATCAGATAAGAGGCATGGGAAATTATTTTTGAAATAAGCTTGACTATTATGCGGGGGCAATAAGAAATAGGCTGGGAAGGGGGTGACCAACTGTCTCGGTTTGCCTGGGACTGAGGGGGTTTCCAGGATGTAGGACTTTTGGAGCTAAGAAATGGGAAAGTGCCAGGGAAACCAGGACAAGTTGGTTACCCTAGCTGGGAGGCTGAGACCAATGCAGCACTGAAGGAAGTTGGGTTTTTCTGGGGGGCAGTGTTGGGGTAAAGAGGTTTTGAGCATATGTGAAGACTGGGAGGAGGACACCATTATATAGGGAGAGAGGTTGAATTTATAGAAAAGAGAGAAGAATAACTGCCAGGGTGAGATCAATAGGATAACAGCTGGGAGAGAGCCGTGCACAGGAGACACATCGGTAACAGGAAGAGAAATGATGTATCTTCGGAGATAGGAGGGCAGGAGGGAAGGGCAGACCGACTAAAAATAAATTTGTTGATGCAGGGGAAGCAGGTTGAGGGAGTGCACACCTGAGGATTAGGAGGTCCAGTGAGGCCTAAAAGCCCCTAGAATACCTGGGGACCCTGAGGACCCTTGGTGGCCCCCAGACATGGGCTCCCCATAATGGGTACCCCACCTCCTGCTGGAGTGGATGGAGACTGGGTCCCATTGGAAGCTGCAGCACCCCTCCAAGTTGCTGCCCACCCCTCAGGCCCTCCCTGGCCACCTACCTCTGCAGGAAGGCAGCGGGAAGTCCCACGTGGCACTGTTCTCAGAACCAGCGTGGCAAGTAAGCACGGCGTGGCCCTCCAGGAAGAAGCCGGGGTTGCAGCTGTAGCGGACCTTGTCGCCGAGGTTGAAGGTTGAGCCCTGCTGGACGCCGTTGGGCAGCCGCCCGGGGTTCCCACACGTGTGGCTGGGGAGAGCTGTGAGCAGGAGAGACACGCAGCCCGTGAGCAGGTCTCCAGCCCTGACCCCTGGCCTCTGAGCAGCCCCTCCCTGGGTGACCCTCCTCCCCGGACCTCCTTTCTTCCGTAGGGCAGGGCTGCCCCTGAAGGCTGCCTGGCCCCTGAGTACTTGCAGGGGTCACACATTTAGGAGGAGCCACACACGCAACTTATACCTGGACATCCAGGTTTCCTGCCTTTTCTCATGTGCAGCCCTGGATGGGGAGTATGTCTGAACTGTGGGTAAGCATCAGTTAAATCCATTTCACCTGTATCCTGCCTTCACCAATCAAGGTCATTTTAACTGTTGCTACAAAAGATTTGCATGTCCTCCAAGTGGCACGGAGCCTGAACGATAAGATGTTTGCCTGAATTGTTTTCCAGGAACTTGTGTCTAGTTCGAATTAAGCCAGTTAAGACCAGCTCTAACTGGACATGCGCAAGTGTCTGCTTGTTGACTTTTGATGTCAGAGGGCCCAAAACTCCACCCTCAGATGGTGCTAAGCACCCCCAAAATGGAGGCCTGCAGCTTAGTTACGCCTGAGCAGACGGATGATTACTGCACCTTTTCCCAATCACCTTTCCCCATGCTTCCCAAGCTCCCCACGCCTCAGACCACACTGCTTCTTTAGTCTCTATCCCACAAATACCCTAAGCCCCTTGCCTTTGGGAAGGCCGATCTGAGACTTGTTCTCCCATCTCCTCGCTTGGCTGCTTTGTGAATAAACACTCTCTCTGCTGCAAACCCCGGCATCTCAGCGCTTTGGCTTGCTGCGCCTTGGGCAAAACGAACCTGGTTCAGGAACGCGTCCATCCCGTCACTCGAGATGCCCCAGGGAAATCACTTTAATCTCTTGGGTTTGGTTGCTCTGATCTCAGACTCCACAGTCCTTCCCAATAAACACCATGGAAGGGACACAGACAGGGGCACGGAGTAGGTGCTCATTAAACCCCATGTCCTTTCTTTCATGCGTATCTGCCCCAGCAGCCAGAGTTGTACTTTGGCCCAGCAGGTTTGGGGGAGTTGAAGGGGTCACTAGTGCTGGAGTAGGCAGTGAGGTAGGGAGACAAGAACCTGAGTTCTGATCGGACTGACCGTTTCAAGGGGAAAATGGGGAGCTGGAGAATAAGATGTACAGTGTGCCACCTGAGCCAGAGCAATAACGCCAGCTGCCAGTGTGTACTCATTATCCAGAGGAAATGGTCTTGGTGAGGGTTCGTGAGCATCATGACCCGCCAATCAGAAAGGAGAAAGGGAGGGCGCAGCTCCTCTGTGCCCGAGTCACTTGTTCAACCTGACGCAGCTCCCCCTACCCTCTGCCTTTCTTCCTAGAGTTGGAACTGCCTGTGCCCAGAAGGTCCCACCTCCTACCATTTCACACCTCCCCAGAAGGCAAGGACAAGTGGTCACAGCCGTGTCCAGATTGCCATCCGAGTACCTCTCCATTAATTCATCTGGCGATGGTTTATTGAGGCCAACCGTGAGAGGCCACAGAGCAGGGTGGTGGAAAGTACAGACCCGAGAGCCTCAGTGCTTGGGTTCGCATCCCAGCCGGACGGCTTACTACCTGTGGGACCTTGAGCTAGTCTCTTAACCTCTCTGTGCCTCAGTTTCCTCCTTTGTAAGAGGCGGTTCACAATAGTACCTTCCTCTGGGGTCACTGTGAGCATTATGTGAGTGGAGGTATGTAAAGCCTGGATACAGTGAGTACCACACAAGTGAATCTAAGTTCCCAGTCCATTGGGAGATGCATACGATTAAAGGTATGTTAAGTGTTATGATGAGATAGGGACCAGGCAGGGGAACAAACCCAGTCAGGGGGTAGTCAGAGCCGGCTTCTTGGAAGAGGTGATGTCTATGCTGAATCCTGAGAGATTAGTAAGAATTAGCTAGGTCAAAGTGTGTTCCAGGCAGAGGAAATATCATGTGCAAAGGCCCTGAGGCCAGAGATAACCTAAGAGATCAGAGAGCCTGGAATAAGAGGGTAGGGGTGGCAGTGATGAGGAATAAAGATGAAGAAGTGGAGATGGCCAGCCTGGATTCTAGAGACCTTACAGTACCCTCCTTCCAGTCCATATTGCTGTCTTCCAGGACCCTCTCTGCCAGCCTTGCTGATCTCAGAGCCCTCAGAAAGAAGGCTTTCTCTCCCACTTCTCCTCTCCTCCCAGGAGGAGACAGCTTGTTGTAGAGGGAAAGGGCAGACTTTGGTACTAGCTTGATCTGGTCTGAAGCCAGGTGCTGTCACTGTCTTACTCTGTGGCCTTGAGTCATGTGAACTCTCTGAGCCTTAGTTTCCTCAACTGAGAAAGGAGGACAGTACCACAATATCTAGTGGTTGATGAGGTTACTGATAATAACTGATGCATGGCTGGCACAGTGCCCAGCACAGAGTAGGTGCTCAAAAATGGCAGATGTTATCCTTCCACTGTACTGCAGGGCCATGCAGTCCTTGGGTGTATCCTGGGAGCCTAACACTGTGTGTGACACTTGTAGGGACATATTTGAGTGTTCATCAATTAGTCATTTGGAAGGGTTACCCATTGATGCATTAATTCCTTCATACAACGAAAATATATTGTGGGCCTACTGCACTCTGTGCTGGTAATACAGCAATGAACTAGAAAAAAAGGGCCCCTGCCCTTATGTTTTTGTGGGAGAACTATCTTAAGGGATGAAGAGCTCTTCCAGGCCCGTTCTCTACCTCTGACAAGTGAGATAACCCAGATGAAAGGACTGACTTCCGTCACCCTGTCTATTAGCCTAGCTTAGAATAGTCCTTGGGCTGCTGGATACCTTGGCATTTCCCATGATCCCACAGTGCTGGCTTCCTTGGCATTTCCCATGATCCCACAGTGCTGTCTTCCTTGGCATTCCCCATGATCCCGTGCTGCTGGCTCCCTTGGCATTTCCCATGATCCCACAGTGCTGTCTTCCTTGGCATTCCCCATGATCCCGTGCTGCTGGCTCCCTTGGCATTTCCCATGATCCCACAGTGCTGTCTTCCTTGGCATTCCCCATGATCCCGTGCTGCTGGCTCCCTTGGCATTTCCCACGATCCCACAGTGCTGTCTTCCTTGGCATTCCCCACGATCCCGCTCTGCTGTCTTCCTTGGCATTCCCCACGATCCCGCTCTGCTGGCTTCCTTGGCATTTCCCATGATCCCGCTCTGTTGGCTTCCTTGGCATTTCGCATGATCCCACAGTGCTGGCTTCCTTGGCATTCCCCACGATCCCGTGCTGCTGGCTTCCTTGGCATTTCCCATGATCCCACAGTGCTGTCTTCCTTGGCATTCCCCACGATCCCGCTCTGCTGGCTTCCTTGGCATTTCCCATGATCCCACAGTGCTGTCTTCCTTGGCATTCCCCACGATCCCGCTCTGCTGGCTTCCTTGGCATTTCCCATGATCCTGCTTTGTTGGCTTCCTTGGCATTTCGCGTGATCCCACAGTGCTGGCTTCCTTGGCATTTCCCACGATCCCATGCTACTGGCTTCCTTGGCATTTCCCATGATCCCACAGTGCTGGCTTCCTTGGCATTCCCCACGATCCCGCTCTGCTGGCTTCCTTGGCATTTTTCATGATCCTGCTCTGTTGGCTTCCTTGGCATTTCGCGTGATCCCACAGTGCTGTCTTCCTTGGCATTCCCCACGATCCCGTGCTGCTGGCTTCCTTGGCATTTCCCATGATCCCACAGTGCTGGCTTCCTTGGCATTCCCCACGATCCCGCACTACTGGCCACAGTGGAGGCAGAAACTGCGATGTGAGTACATTTGTGAGTGTTGGGGGTGGGAGGGGCAGGTCAGGTAAACATTTGGAGAAGAAAGCAAGCTAAGGTGAGGGGAGGGAGCCAACCAGGGAAATGGGCTGAGAACTGGTGTAGAACTAACGTTTCATTTTCCGCTACAAGACGCAAAGACCCAATTTAATTAAATTACTAACATCAAATTTTTAATGAACCTGTTTCTGCTTTGGGCTTTCTTCCTTTGAAATTAATGATTGGAACGTCACTATAAATAAAACCCGATTCTTTTTAAAAAGTCACTCTCAAATGCTCACTGCTTTTTACTTAATGAGTGCTCATAGATCACTCTGACCTGGCACCTCCACTGGGACTCGGGTGTGATGAGTCTTAGTTCCAACCCCGCCTCGTTTTTTATCTTTGCTCCTGAGAGGTCACACAGGGAACGAAGAGAGGGCAGACGCTGGGCTCAGAGAGGCCTGGATTCAAATCTCAGCTCATCCACCTCTGGCTGAATGATCTTGAGCCATAAACTTTACCTCTCCGGACTTCAGTTCTTCATCTAAAAATGAGGATACTTTCTTTTTCTTCCAATGGGGTTAGAGGGTGAATTGTATTAGTTTCCTGGGGCTGCTGTAACAAAGTACCACAAACTGGGTGGCTTAAAACAACAGATATTTATTGCCTCACAGTTGTGGAGCCTAGAAGTCTAAAATCAAGGTGTCGGCAGGGTCATGATCCCTCTGAAACTTGTAGGGGAAACCTTCCTTGTCTCTTCCTGGCCTCTGGTAGGTTTTTTTTTTTTTTTTAGCAATCTTTGACGTTCCTTGGCTTGTCCATGCATCCATCCAATCCTTCACCTTCACCTGGCATTCTCCCTCTGTGTCTCTATGTCCAAATTTCACCTTTTTATAAGGACACCAATCATATTGGATTAGGACACACTCTAATGGCCTCATCTTAAGTTCATCATTTGCAAAGGCCCTATCTCCAAATAAGGTCAAATCCGCAAGTACTGGGGTTAGGTCTTCAACGTATCTTTTTGGGACAGAATTCAACTCATAACAGGACTGTTGTACAGATTAAATAAAGCTAGATTTATAATACCCACCATTGAGTTCCTCATATGTTTTGGGCCCTGGGCTACAAATTTATTTTACTTAATCCTCAAAAACAATCATGTGCGACACCTATTATCCTCATTTTACAGATGAAGAAATGGAGGCACAGAGAGCTTAAGCAACTTCCCTAAGACCCCAGAGCTAGAAAATGGCAGAGCTAGTTCTGAATCTAGGTCTTTCTGGCTCCATCATTCAGCACTCTTAATTTTGGAATACAATACTGCTTCAAACAGAGACAGTGCCCAGGACATAGTGGGTGCTTAATGACCAAGAGTTCCCTTCCTCCCTTCATTATTCTAGACACTGAGACAAAATGAAGGGTGATTACCTGATTGTCCAGAGTTAATTGTCTGTCTTTTCTTCTCCAGTCTGATTTGCCAATCTTGTACTTTTTAACAGTGTCAAGGGCAACATTTAAAGTTTGGTCTTTTGTAATGTGTCTGATGCACAACTTGCTGGACAGACAGAGATCAGAGATAAGCCACAAAAGCCAGACTTTCTAAGGCACAGCGTCCTTTGATTTCTGGATTCTGCCCATGTGTTTTTTTGGCACAGACATTATAACCGTTCATGCTCTCCCGTCTAGAAAACCTCCCTTTGATTGCTTACAAAATGAAGAGTGGGATATTTACATCCAAGGCAGCCCAGAACAATATTATTAAAGCTGTGCCTGACATTGAACAATTCCATTGTAGATTAGCCGTGGGGAATTTTGTCCCTTCCACAAAGCCCGGCTCTTGCCAATCAACAAGATATTCTCAGTGACTGTATGACAATGAATCTCCTTTGTGGCTGGAGTGCAGCAAAAGCTACATAATACCTTCTTTTATTTTTAATGTGAGACCTTAGTTCCCATATTATAATGAAGAGTCGTTTATGCTCTCTGGACAAGCACCCTCCATATGTTTTGATTTCTTATCTTCCATCAAGTAACTTGTTTCATGTCCATGGCCATACGGTTGATACAAAGTGGCAGGGTGGCTGGGAGAAAGGATGCAGGAAGAAAGATTTCTTCTTCCACAGCCCTCAACATGGAAAGGGGAGATGGTGTGTGTGTGTATGTGTGTGTGTGTGACTTGAGGGGTAGAGTGGGCATGGACAGGGGAGGGAAGAATAAGATCCATTATCTTTTGAGTACCTATGCTGTGCTAGGCACTTCTGCATCACACATTATCTTAGTTAATCCTTAAAACCCCCTTGCTTTTAGCTGTTTGGCCTTGTAAACATAATTTATTGCACACTTACTATGTGTCATCCCCATTGTCAAGTGCTTGACATATACTTCCACCCCAAAGAATTGTCTATACTTGTTGTCTCCACTTCCTCTCACATCTACATCTGACATAGTATATAGTTGATGCATTCATTTGTTTATTGTTTGTCCCACTCTGCTACAATATAAGCTCCATGAAGACAGACTTTTTTTTTTCAGTTAGTTGGTTTATTTATTTATTTTTTTAACATCTTTATTGGAGTATAACTGTTTTACAATAGTGTGTTAGTTTCTCCTTTACGACAAAGTGAATCAGTTATACATATACATATGTTCCCATATCTCTTCCCTCCTGCATCTCCCTCCCTCCCACCCTCCCTATCCCACCCCTCTCGGTGGTCACAAAGCACAGATGTGATCTCCCTGTGCCATGCGGCTGCTTCCCACTAGCTATCTAATTTACATTTGGTAGTGACATATAGACAGACATTTTTTAAAAAATCTATTTTGTTCCCTTCTGTGTCCCAGTTTCTAGAACAGTGCCTAGAACACTGTCTGATATATAATAATACCTTGATAAGAGTTTATTGTGTGACTTAATGATTTTACTTAATCCTCCCGATAACCCACTGAGAGAGGGGCTATTATCTCTCGTTGAGTCGAGTGTGATTGTCAGAACGGGTTGGAGCATTACCCAAGGCCCCAGAGCTCACTGGGGGTAGAGCGGGGTGTCCACAGCGCTGCCTGGCTACCGAGCCCATGTACTTTCCACCTGCGTTAGGCCATGCTTGCACTGACCGTTCCACATAGAGTCCACGGTGACTAGTGTACCTTGAAACACCCTCACAGGGGACTCACACTTATTCTTCTTGTGGGGATGACTCGGGGTGACAACCGGACAAGTCAACCCTTAGCCTGGTCCTATACATTTCCTGCTACCTGTCAAGCAAACAAAGGCAGGGGTGCCAGGACCTCAGATGGGGTACGCCACCCACGAGTCCACAGGGCCCTGTCCTGCCAAGCCTCCTCCTGCCCAGCATCTGGCATAAGCTCTCCGCTGTGAGCCTGTTCTCTTGGCTCACGTTTGCAATTCTGCAACCTTCAGCATCAGGGTCACGTGGGGAGTTTTATAAAAACACCAATGCCTAGACCTGTCCCCAGACCTACTGAATCAGAATTTCAGAGGGAGAGCCTAAGCTCCTCTGGGTGTCTGTAAGCAGAGCTGAAACTGAGAACCACTCATGGTAACCTATTCATGTAGGTTATTCCATTAGCCCGGTTGGGTTATCTCTCTGAGCTGTGAACCGTTCAATTTCCAGTGCCTTTCTTGTTACTGGGCTTTGACTTCTGGGAGCAGCAAGCCTGGCTTCTCCCAGGGATGTTGCTGTCATCCGTAAATCACTCTTGCCCTCTCCTTCCTTCTCATTTGAGGATCCTCATCATCTCTCTCGTGGACCTCTGCACCCAACTCTGATCTCCCTGCCGCTGGCCCTGCGCCCTCCAGTGCATTGTCTGCACTGACGCTGGACTGAGCCTTCTACAATGGCAGATTCACCACGGTCCTGCCCTGTTCCACCCTCCGGAGCACACGTGCCAAAGCAGGTTCCCTACCACCAAGGTACATGGCCAAAAGACCTCTGGTCTTTTGCATGATGAATGTAAGACTAAATAATGATTTGAAAGATCAACCACAATAAATAAAAGGGAAGAAGAAAAAAAACCATGAGAAGCCTCCTATTGCTGTCAGGATTACTCCAGTCTTAGGTTCATACAGCCCCATCTTTCTATGATCTGACCCCTACTGACATTTTCTGCCTCACCTCCTGCTCCCCCAATCTTTCCCCTGTACCACTTCCTCTGTGAAGCCCTCTTTGATACCCTTAGCGTCTTGTATAAACTGGAAAACCCCAGGAGAAGACATCCCGATAGAATGTAAATTCAGGTATAATGTCATTGGCAACCAGCTTCCAGAATCCTGGAACTCCCAGCCCATTAACTACACAGGCTTGCTCTGGTCATCTGGTTAATTTTGCAATCTCACAGACCCACATTGTACATGACAGGATTTTTTTGGACCCCACTTGCAGATTTAAGTCAGGGTTTTACTTGCACTTCAATTCCTGCATTTGTCATACGACATTACAATTCAATCATTCATTAACTTACAATACCCCAGCTTCCAAACGGGAGCTAAGTCTGCCTGTAATTGTTTGTTTAGGTGTCTATTTTCTTCTCAGGACTTCCCTGAGGGGCAGAAATGACATATTCTTTTTTTATCTAGTGTTTGCTTTAATGCCTGGCAGGGAGGGAGTACCCTGATGGAATGTGTTTTATGTATATATATATATGTATATATATACACACACATATATACACATACACACATATAGTTTATACTATGTGCATATAAAAATATGCATTATGTACAGGGAACAACAGAGTAAAGCAGGGTTGGCAAACTTTTTCTGTAAAGAACCAGAGAGTAAATACTTCTGGCCTTGCCTAAATGGTCTCTGTCCCAGTGATTCAGCTTTTCCGCTGTGCTACAAAAGCAGCCTTAGACAATACATGTTCCAACCAAGCTTTACTTATAAAACAGGTGCCGAGCCCACGGGCCACAGTGTGGTACCCCTGAATTCGTGTTTATTCAGTTACATACTTATCCCAGGTGTACAATCTCAGGAACCGCCCCCCATCTCCCACAGTAGAGAAAGAGAACTAAGAAAAGACCAGTTTTGCTGGGAGTCAAGGAAGGGAAGGGGCTGTGAGGGGAGTGGGCTGCACAGGTGAGAGTCCTGGACAGATGACTAGCAGGAAGAAGACAGGCAGCTGGCACCTGAGGACTGAGACCAAACTTAAATTTCCTTTCCCCTTCAATGTGGCCCTGGAGACAGGGGGCATTGTGCTGGCTGGCTGCAGGGAAGGGCTTGTGTGCGTACGTTCAGTCCACAATCTTCCCCATTAAAATAGAATTTATGGGCTTCCCTGGTGGCGCAGTGGTTGAGAGTCCGCCTGCTCATGCAGCTGCTGATGCAGGGGACGCGGGTTCGTCCCCCGGTCCGGGAGGATCCCGCGTGCCGCCGAGCGGCTGGGCCCGTGAGCCATGGCCGCTGAGCCTGCGCGTCCGGAGCCTGTGCTCCGCAACGGGAGAGGCCACAGCGGTGAGAGGCCCGCGTACCGCAAAAAAAATAAAAAATAAAAAATAAATTAAAAAAAAAATAGAATTTATGCCAGTGCTCAGAGCTACTCTTTAGGTTGGTATTTATGAACCCCATTTTACCCCAAAGAACTCAATTTAGAGAGCTGAAGGGTCACGTAGCTAGTTGCAATAATAATAATAGTCACCTTTTGGGTGTATTTTGTTTGTTTGTTTTTAGCATCTTTATTGGAGTATAATTGCTTTACAATGATGTGTTAGTTTCTGGTTTATAACAAAGTGAATCAGCTATACATATACATACATCCCCATATCTCTTCCCTCTTGCGTCTCCCTCCCTCCCACCCTCCCTATCCCACCCCTCTAGGTGGTCACAAAGCACGGAGCTGATCTCCCTGTGCTATGCGGCTGCTTCCCACTAGCTATCGATTTTACGTTTGGTAGTGTATATATGGCCATGCCACTCTCTCACTTTGTCACAGCTTACCCTTCCCCCTCTCCACATCCTCAAGTCCATACGTTTAATATGAGCTTGGCACTCTGCTCAGTACTTTATCGGGACTCTTCTATTTCATCTTACCCTGCCACGAGAGGTACTCTGACTGTTCCCTTTCGGCGGCAGGGTAATGAGGAACAATGAGGCTACTCTGACCCAGGGTCACACGGCTGGTTGGGATCAGGGCCAGGGTTGAATCTTGAGCTGCTTGACCTCAGCGCCTGTGTCCTTATCAGGCTGTAACCTTGACCTTCAAGGCCTGTGTTTCCCAGCACGGAGGCAGTGCTCTGGGCTTGCACACAGTCCATCTCCTTGCCAGGCCTAGAGGACGCCTGACCTACACACAATCAGACCCCTCGTTGGCCCCATCCCCCCACCTGGACAACCTGGGGCTGCACAGACATCCATCATCCCACCAGCAGGGGCCACAGATGGGCTTTTGGTGGGAATTCTCCTTGATGCTTCATAACCATAGGGCCCCGTGGCCTCCTCTCTCTCACCTGTGATTCTTTAGAAGCAAAACCGAAAAGGTTACATCCTAGGCCCCAGAATAGAGCTGCCAGTTAAAATCTAGGACACCCAGTTAAATTTGAATTTCAGAGAAACACAAATTCTTTTTTAGTATAAGTATATCCCATGCAACATTTGGTATATACCTATACTAAAAAGTTCAGTCCACAATCTTCCCCATTAAAATAGAATTTATGGGCTTCCATGGTGGCGCAGTGGTTGAGTCTGCCTGCCGATGCAGGGGAACTGGGTTCGCGCCCCGGTCTGGGAGGATCCCACATGCCGCGGAGCGGCTGGGCCCATGAGCCATGGCCGCTGAGCCTGCGCGTCCGGAGCCTGTGCTCCGCAACGGGAGAGGCCACAGCAGTGAGAGGCCCGCGTACCACCCCCGCCAAAAAAATTTAAAAATAAATAAATAAAATAAAATAAAATAAAATAATAAAAAGTATTTGTTATTTGAAATTCAAATTTAACTGAGCATCCTGGATCTTCATTTCCTAATTTTATCAACTCTGCTCCAGAGGGGAGTATTCTCGACACCAGTAACTTCAGCTTCTTAAGGAACTGGGGGTTTCTCTGGGGAAAAGGGGAAGAGGACAAGGAGAGAGATAGCCTAGCTTTAAGGAACTCAACATTGAACCAGAAGAGAGGCTGCAGAGAGGAAAGTTCCGAGCCCCCAGGGTGGGGCCTGCGGAAGTTTAGGGTCCAGCAGGATTACAGGGGAGCAGTGAGCTGGGCGGCCTCCTCCTTCCCCCAGTCAACTCTCTAAGGGAAGCTCTGTGTGTTAGTCTGCACCCACTTGTCCCTCTCCTGTTTCAGGAGACTGTGGTATGCCTTAGCCCCTCTGATGAACAGCTTTAGGCTGGCACAAGGTCCCCTGTGATGCAGCCTCTGGTGACCTCTGCAGCCCTGAGCCCAGCTGTTCCCTGTTCAGCCCTCCCTGCGCCCATCACACACTGGCACTAGGATTTTCCTTGTCGAGACAGAGACCAATGCACGGGGCATCAGTGGTACCCTATGGCGCAACACAGAAAATACCGTCAGTGTTAGGCTTAGGACAGCTAACCATGCAATTCGGGCTAAATCTGATTAACTACAGAATGACGCCTAGAAATGTTTCCCAAAGTACATTCCATAAGACACAGGCTGAGAAATAAGTTCCACGAGAAAAACATTCAGTGGGTCAAGGAACTTTGGAAAATGCTGCAGAGATTCTCTCCTCTGGAAGAAACAAATGCTTATGAATTTATCTCAGAGGTTCTGCAGGAGAGAAACCTATTAAACCTTGCTTCAGCCAGAATCTCCACAAAATTGACTATGGAATCTCTCCTCACCCTTTTTAATTTTTTTTCCTCAGAAACACCTATTAGCTTCTGAATTGTTCTGTGGAACACACTTTGGGAATTGCTAGATTCTAGATAAGATAAACCTGAGTTGCTTTGTTTTCCTTATTAATCATTATTATCATAAAACAACAACAGCAATGATCGTTGACATTTATGCAGACCTTTCCAGGTTAACACGCATTGTTTTTACAAACATGATCTCCCTTTGGCACGTCTGTTTTTCCGTGGGCTGGGATGGTCAATAGCTTTGGGGATTAGGATCAGTTCTTACCAAAGAAGCCAATATCACTTCCAGTTGACAGCAGCCTATGTTACACAAGCGCAAAGGCGTAGGTTCTGCCTTTTCATCTGACAACTTTTATAGCAGGGCACAGTTTCTGCTTGGCTGGGGCAGAATGATCTCTGACCTGCTGCACCTGGACTTCCAAAGGCTTGTGGCCAGGGCCAGCCGGGTTTGGTCCTTAGCCCTGTCCAGCTGCAGACAGGAAGTCATGAATCCTGAACCAATCCTAGCAAAGGGGCTCAAAGAGGAGGCAGTGACCTGGGTCAGCTGGGGGTCCTGTCGTGAGGCTGGGACTCCTAACCCTGGGTGAGGCTGCCCATAAGAAACGTCATCCTATCTCTTGCTAGGGCTACCCCACCACTGCGTAACTGGCCTGCTTTCCCCTTAACTTCCCTCAGACTCTGCAGCCCCCTCCCCAAGGCTGGGTGTTAGCCCCCCTATATCTTGCTGGCCAGCTGGGAAGTGCTGTCTCTGTGCGCCATTTGCGATGCCCATGGCGATACCCCACCCGCCAACTCCAGCCCTCTGGACATGGAGCCCCAGAGCCCCTGTTTCCTCCATGTGGCCCCCTGTCCAGGACCAGGAAGCCCCAGCATACTTCACACCCATCTCTCTTCTTAAGGCAAGAGACAGTTTAACTCACATCCCATGGGAAGAAGCACAATATTCCAAAGGCTCCGGACCCCTCGGCTTCCCGCTCTCTAAGAAAAACTAGAGAGAGGGGCCTACAGAGGAGCTGAGAAGTGAGGCTTCCAGCCTCCACCATCCACCTATTTCTCATACCTTATGCAAAGGATGGGGGATTCTGTGACTACAAAAGACCCTAAGTAAAAGGTGCATCTGAGTCCCCATGGGATCTCTGTAAATCCTCCTTGTCCTCACTTCCTTCTTCTGCATCAGCCCCATCACTTACTGACCACTTGTATGGACTAACTCCTCATTGACCCCTATCTCATTTAATCCCCATAACAACACTGTGAAGTGGGTACTATCCCCATTTTACAGATAACGAAACTGAGGCTCAGAGACGGTGAGCTTCTCCATTCACGTGACTAGAGCTGGGGGAGCTGGGAGGTACGCCCAGTGGGACTGACTCTTGCACCTTCTTTCTTAGCTGCTGCATTCCAGCAAAGAGGCAGAGGAAGGGTTGGTGAGGCTGAGAAGTTGGCTTCGAGGCTCCATTTCCTGCAGGTCCCCCAGTGGGGCCAAAAATGGTGCCTGGTGTACACTTTGCAGCTTGAGAATCAGGAATGGGGGGAGAAAGAATGGCCTGGCTTCTTGCTTGGCCGTTTATTTTTACTCCTTTCTGAGCCCAACAACCTCTCCAAAGGCTTTGTGGAGGCCTCGGTGCAGGCGGGGACCATTGGTCCAGGTCCTTCAGGGTCAGGAGGCAGGAGGGAGGACAGGGTCTGCCCCGGGAGTTTCCTTACTTGGGGGTACTCACACTCTCTCACATGGAAACAGACACAACAACATACTTTCACAGCCAATATGCACAAATCCATCTATTCTGATATGCACCTTCCCACACACATGCCCTCCTGTGTACACATGCACTTACATCCTCATACACAAACATGCACGTGTAAAACCAGACCTCCAGAATGCATCTGTGCGAGCTCTTGCATTCACACATATGACAACAGACACGACACCTACGCCCACATGTACCAGTAAACAACCCATGTTTATGTAGCCAAATGACGATCCCCTTCTGGAGAGCCTCTGTTGTGCTGATGACCCTCTCTCACCGGAGTCCACTTCTACACCCAGAGCACCTCTTGGAAGCCAGTGTCACTCTCCCCTGCACTCAGGGGCCTGCCTGGCACCTGCATTTAAGTTCTTGTCATTCCAGGCACAGTATGAAACGCGGGGGTGGGGATGCAGATCTGACCCTGGAGGGGCTCCACGCAGCTGTCGGCTCAAGCCGTGGTCTATGAGGTGGGAGGCAAAAGGCGTATCTGGGTCCGGGAGGCACAGAGCCTCACGGGTCAGGGAAGGGCTCCGGCGTCCCACAGACGTGGGTTTGAATTCGCCCGCGCCACCCCTAGGCGGGGGTTAGCAGTTGTGACGTAAGAGGCAGCAGCGTGCACTGGTTGGGAAAGGGGGCTCTGGAGACAGATGGCCCGGGTTCAGATCCCAACTCTGTTCCCTCATGAGCAAGCTACCTTCACCTCCTGCACCTCAGTTTCCTCACCAGTAAAATGGGGGTCATAACTGCACCCAGCTCAGAGAGCTGTTGAGAGGATGAAGTAAGATAAACCAGGCAAAGGGCTTATCTCAGTGTCTGGCACGTACTACATGCTCGAGAAATTTGGGATATGATTGTATATAAGTCCCTAGAGCTCCCTGGGAGAAGATGCTGGAGGGGTAAGAAAGAGAAGCAGCTCGGGGTAGCAGCTGGAGAGAGCAGATGGGCCCCTGGAGCTGGAACGCGGGAAGCCACCCAGGCAGCGGGCATCGCTTGGCCCCACACGGCTTTTACCGAGCCAGGCAGGGCCTGCTGCTTCCTCTGTGAAAGGCCTCCCCTAGATCCTAATAAGAATAATTCGCAAATGGTCCTACTAAGCCCCAAAGCAACATGAGAAAGGCAGGCGACACAGAGACCCAGGAGGTGACAGATACCAGCCCAAGACCCTGCCCCTTCTCTGCCCCTCTCCTCACCGCCCTGTGCCGCCCTGCCTGCCCTCGGCACCCAGCCTCAGGGATGATGGGAAGGACTGACTCTGAGCCATTTCCTGGAAGAGGCGTTCGGGGTAGTCTTGGCAGAGAAGGGGGAGGGGCGGGCACACACACAGGAGCACCCAGCCGCCGTGTGTGTTTCAGGCTCTTGTCCCTTGTGTGACTGGTTCAGAGCCCCAGCCCAGACCCTCCTCCTGACCACAGACCCAAGTCCCAGCACCTCTGGGTGGCTCCCCGTGGAAGCCTGACACGTGCCTCCAGCTGCACGCGGCCCACCGCAACCCCTGGCCTCGCCGCCAGCCCCCTGTCCCCTGGGCTCCCAGAGCCTGGTACGGACCTGGAGTCCGTCCAGCCCACTCAGTCTCTCGAGTCGGCTTCCTTTCGTCCCTCCTATCTGACCCCCGCCCCACCCCCGCAAGTCCCGCTGCTAATGCCCAGGGCCACTCCCCCATCTCTCCTTCTTCTTGGGGACTTGGAGACAGTCCCCTCCTCCTCACCCCGCTTTAGACTCGCCCCAGTCCAACGCATTCTCTAAACAGCCCCTGGGACCACAGCGCTTCCCACTGGAAGCCCTGTGGTGGCTCCCCATCCCTTCCAGGTCACTTCAAATCCCTGGAATTTCACTCAAGGTCCTCCACAAGCTGGCCCGGCCCCTGCCTCTATCTCCACCGTTTCCCCTCAGACCCGCTGTTCCTGCAATACTGAACTCCTTACATTTCCTCCAGCACGCTGTGTGTGTGTGTGTGTGTGTGTGTGTGTGTGTGTGTGTGTGTGTATCACCAAGGCACGGGTTTCTACAGCCGAGCTTTTGTGTTGGTTACATGTGCATGCCTGTGTGTGTGTGTACATGTGTGTATATATACATGTATCTACGTGGATTTATATGTCATGTGTATTTATGTGGAAGAGCCTGTTGGGGATGGGGCCCAATGGTTGGCACAGCTGGGCAAGACTAGATATTTACAGCAGAGCCAGGGCTGCTGACGGCCCCAGGGAACCAGGGCCTGGGAGTCAGGAGCTACCGGCCCCCACCCCTCTCCACGTGGAATCAAGAGAGCCGCACCCCCTCCAGACCGGGCCTGGGGCTCGGGGCATGTGCGTGGAGACGGAGCCATGCCCCAGTCCCTTTGCACCACTCTGGCAAGGATGGAGGCAAGAGGCCCCGAGCGCCTGAACCGCGCTCTGTCTCCCAAGAGCTGCTGTGGACCCGACGGCTCTGTCGCTAGGATTGCTCCCCAAAGAGAGACAAGCTCCGAATTCTGGCTCCAACTGCTTAGAGCCTGGAGTCACAGCTTTACCCAGAGCCTCCAGTGTTTTTCTAGACACCTGAGGACTCCAACCTCTCCTTCTCCTTTGTCCTCCGTCTGAACTTACCCCACAGTCACTCCTGCCTGTCTCTGACCTTCCCACCCTCTTTTCCTTCGGCCAATTGGTTAGGGCTGGAGGAGGCTCCGGAAGCAGGCCTCGTCCTCTCTGCCCAGCCTCGAGCAAAGTGACAAGAATCTCTACACCCTAGGGCCGCTGTCACTCCACACTGTCCTCTGCCCAGAAGGCCCACTGGCTTACAGTAAGAGCTGCTCATTCGTTCATTCGTTCATGCATTCAACCAACATCTTCACACGCAGGTGGCGTGCTGGCTGTCCCACAGGAGCACCTTCCCAGCCCTCATTATGCTGACACTTTGGAGATGATGCTCTTTTATTTAAGAAACTACCAGAGCCCACCCCAGACCGCAGCCCCCATCAGGAGGTGAGGCAACGGCGTTTGAGGGCCTGCTCTGTGCCAGCGCATCATGCCACACTTCACATGCCCGACAGCCAGGAAGAATGGATCTCGTTCCAGGCCTTCTGCTGTTGACCCACCCAGCCTCCCCTGAAGGTCCCCTGCCACCCTCGCTCCCTCTCCAGTCCGCCACACTGCTTCCACTGTCACCTGCCTAGAAGACAAATCCAGTCACCATCCTTAGGCTTCCTGTGGCTCCTGGAGGCTGGAGGAGCCAACGGGCAACTTCTCAGCAAGGCATTCAGGGCCCTTCCTAGTCAGGACTCAGCAATCTGTCCAGGCTTGGCTCCCACAGTTTCTATCCCTCACCCGCCTCAGCCATGCACACCCCAACCCCTTTGGAATTGTCACCTCTCCTTCCCTGACCTCTCCCTTAGGGCCCTTCATGCTCCAGGGCCTTTGCATTTGCTGTCCCCTCCTCTGAAGTGCTCTTCTGTCCTTCCTATCTCATCCTACTCCACTTATTATTAAGACTCAGTTCAAATGTCACTTCTTCTCAAATGTCCCTTTCTCCTCCATGGAGGCAAACAGTCCTGCATGCTTGGCACTGGCCTCTGTGAAGACACGCAGCACAGGCAGCTGGTGGGGAGGCCATGGTAGCAAAGGCAGAGAGAACAAGAAACTTGTATGAACAGGAATGGGTGGGCCAAGGGAGCCATGGTGCCCAGGGGGATCTTGAGATGACAACATGGCCAGTAAAGCATGAAGTGCCACTGAGAGCTCGAGGCAAAAGGAGAACAAACTGAGTCATTGAATTTCATGGTCCAGTTACAGAAGCATTAAACAGAGGAACAGCAGTGGAACGTAGAGTTAGAGGTCTGAATAAGCATGATCGGAGTGGCGGTGGATGATCCTCAAGCAGATCAAGCTCTTTTCTGCCCCAGGGCCTTTGCACAGCTTTCCCTGGCCCAGAGGTGCTCTGACCTCTGTTCTTTGCATGGCTCATTCATGTTCATCGATCAGAACTCAGCTCAAATGCCACCTCCTTGGAGAGGTCCTGACCCCTAACCCAGCCTCAATTATCTTCTGTCTCACCATCCTTCATGTGACCTTCAGAGCACTGGCTGCAATGTGTAATCTTTTTATGTGTTCTTAATTGTTTTTTTCTCCCCACTTCCTATGGAAGCTCCGTGAGAACAAGGACCTTATCTGACATTTTCCATATCTGTATCCCAGCATATAGCACAGTGACCAGCACATAGCAGACACTCAGAAACTCTGCATTGAATGAATAACTCTGAAGAATGAATGGAGGAATAAATGAGTGGATGGATGGCAACCTCCACGTACCTAGTTTTCTGTGAGACTGTCTGCTGTACCCTTATCATGAACCTCTCTTTACGGAGTTTGCTTCAGTGGGCTTCTGTTCCTTAAAGACTTTCTGAGGCAGCAGGCATCAGAAAATGTTTATCAAATTGACTGCATGTGACCAAAAAAGGCTAGCTGTCCACCAAAATTCATTGTCCCTTCTCTGGTTGCACAGCTAGATGACACTTTCCAGACTTCCTTGAAGTTGGGCTCTCTCCAGTAGAATGTGGGCAAAGGTGATATATGACATTTTCAGGCTTGGCCCACAAAAACTCCACAGCCTCCTCCAGGCCCTTCCACATTGGCTGGATGTGGTTATCCAGACCACAGTGGATGCTGAGGCTCCAAGATGTAAGAAGGCTTCATCCCTGAGTTACCACGTGGAGGAGGGCACCCCACCAAACTGAACACCTGCCCAGGACTGATACAGGAGTAGGAAATGGGCCTCTATTTGCTGGCCATGGAAATCTGGGTGTCTCTTAGTTACCATGGCCTGGCTGACCATTCTCAGTGCTCTGACCCGGTCATCCTTAAAGTCAGGACCAGCTTCTCCCACATGACCTGGGTCCTGGCTGGTTCTGTCTGTCCTGTAGCCGTGGCCTGTGCTGCCTTGCCAGGTTTCCATGACGACTGCAGCCTGGCTGACCCAGGAGCTTGCCTCCTCTGAGCTTTCAGCATAACATCATCTCTGCTGCTCATAAACCTCAGATCCTGTGGCCCCTTCTGGGATCCATGGGCTTAGAACCCAAGTGGGTCTTTACCACTCTGGGGTCAGGAACCTTTCGAGAAATGATGGAACACATGGATCCTCCTCTTCCCAGGATCATAGGATTCACAGGTCCCTGAGGTCAGGTATAGATCTCTAGTGCTTTTGCCCAGCAGAGCAGACCCGTCAGCCCAGCCCCAAGTTCAAAATGTCCAAGGCAAATAATGGCCTTGCCTGATAAAGCCAACTCTGCTCCCTGGAGAAGACAGGTTGATTTCATCAACCCAGGAGCCAGCTATGGCTATGTCCAAAATTTATCACACTGGTCCTCATTTGCTGGCCACTTCCTGTGGACTAGACCCTGTGCTAGGTGCCTTCCAGGCACGGGAGGCAGGATAAGGTATTAGACAAGAGTGCAAGTCCAGTGCTCAGAATCCCAGCATCACCACTTACTGGCAAGGGCTTCACCTCCCCAAGACTCAGTTTCCTCATCTAGAAAGCAGATAACTTTATAGATAAAGTTACATGAAGTTCAATTAAGGGGCTAACTTCCACGTAGGGTAGTTGTGGGGTCAGATAATCCATGCAGAGCATTAGCACGATGCCGGGCACAGAACAAGGGCTAGTACCATTTTCTGCAACCCCTACTCTTAGCTGTGAAGTAGGTCCTACTATGATTCCAGCTCTAGAGGTGAAGAAACTGAGGCCATAGACAATAAAAGAACTTGCCTGACGTCACCAACCTGTTAAGTATCACAGCCAGGACTCAAAACCACTACACTTGACTACCTTTCACAGCTGATTGACATAGGGTTGCTATGGAAACCTGCAAGACCTGGGGTGAGATCTGGTGAGGCGAGGTGAAGGGTACATGGGGGCACTGTGCAGGGTGGCAGTCCTGTGGGGGACACTGACTTAACCTGGCCACCTCAATACCCTGATTATACAGTTATGGGTGGGAGAGGAGGAGGCATGTTCACAGAAGGATTATCCGTACTGGCCAAAAGGGGGAAATAACTCAAGTGTCCGTCGATGGATATTCGAATGGGTAAACCAAATGTGGTATATCCATACAATGGAATACTTCTCAGCCTTAAAAAGGAAGGAAATTCTGTAGCATGCTGTAACATGGATGAACCTTGAGGACATCATGCTAAGTGAAACAAGCCAGTCACAAAAAGACAAATGGCGCACACTCTACTGATATGAGGTCCCTAGAGTAGTCAAATTCACAGAGAAAGAAGATGGAAGGGTGGTTGCCAGGGGCTGGGAGAGGAAGGAATGGGGATTAGTATTTTATGGGTACAGTTTCAGCTGGGGAAATGAACATATTCTAGGGATGGAATCTGGTGGTGATTGTAGAACAACGTGAATGTACTTGATGCCACTGATATGTACACTTGAAAATGGTGGACTTCGTTACGTCTATTTTATCATGATTAAAAATAATAATTTTTTAAAGGAAGAGGAGAAGGTGGCTGCTCACCCCCCGCCATAGACTCTGCCTCCCTAGCTGCCCCAAGAAGCAGAGAGGGTGATCCCAAGTGGAAACGGTCTGCCGAGCCGCTCTGCCCAGATTGCCGTCACCTCCCTCCTGCCTCATTTCTAATTCCAGACTATTTATCATCCAGGAGCTGCCAGAGATGGAATGTGAATTAGGAGCTCAGCTTAATTTTGTTTTATCTTGTTTCCCTGTGAGGTGCTGTCTGAGTGGGGCGGGGCGGGAGTGGGCCCAGCCTTGTTGTGACTTGTCGCCAAGCAAAGGCGGTGTCAGCTTCCACGCAGGAGGCTGAGTGTGGAGGATCCTGGGGCCTGTGCAGAAGATGCTCATTCCAGGAAATAATTATCTGTGTCCCTTCAAGTTGGCCCCTAAAATAGAACTCTGAGAAGCAGCACAGTTATACCTTCTTAATTAGCCTCCTCATTTAACCTGGTCCCTTACTAGAAAGGCATCTGGAGACAGACAAGCCAAGCTTTGAATTTTCACTCCCACTGACTGGCAGGCGGCTTTGGGTGAGTCTCTTAATCTTGTTTAGCCTCAGTCTTCTCATCTGTATAATGGGATAATGAAAGTGCACACATAGGTTATGGAGAGGATCGATAAAATGTTATATGGAAAGCGCATGGCACACATATGTTCATGCGTGGGAGCTGACATTTTCATCATTTTGTTATTGTGATCGTCATCTTCATCACCACCAGCATCAGCATCATCGTTTCTAAAGGGCTGCTTTGGAAAAAAAAAAATACACACACACACACACACACACACACACACACACACACACACGTGCACACGATTATTAGACAAAATGAAGTGTTGAGACTTGGTCTGCTTTCTGTTGTTCCCTTCGCCATTCAAACATCCACAAGTAGGCACCCAACCGCCACATGTAGGGTTGGCATCCTCGCCTGGTGCCCACACAAGGTGGGGTGACCCTCACCTTGGCGCTGGAGAGGTAGGTGAGCTCACACACAGGCTGGGGTCCTGTGCTCCCTGGGGGCAGTTCAACACACCAGATGTGGAGTTTGCTGGGCCCAGTTCAAAACCTGGCTTGACCTCCTACTAACAGTGTGATCCTGGGCCTGTTTTCCTTTTTTTTGAAATTGTGGAAAATACGCATAATATAAAATTTACCATCTTTACCCTTTCTAAGGCACAGTTCATTGGTATTCAGTACATTCACCTTGTTGTGCTGCCCTCACCAGCATCCATCCACAGCACTCTTCATCTTGTGAAAAGAAAACTCCATAACCATTAAACACTAACCCTACCCCCTCTTCCCCTGGCCCCTGGCAACTGCCACTCTCTCCCTCTGTGAATTTGACTACTTCTTATTTATTTAATTATATTTATTTATTTATTTATGGCTACACTGGGGCTTTGTTGCTGCGCGCGGGCTTTCTCTAGTTGCCGTGAGCGGGGACTACTCTTGGTTGTGGTGCGTGGGCTTCTCATTGCACTGGCTTCTCTAGTTGCGGAGCACAGGCTCTAGGCACGTGGGCTCAGTAGTTGTGGCACGCGGGCTCAGTAGTTGTGGCGCACGGGCTTAGTTGCTCCACGGCATGTGGGATCTTCCTGGACCAGGGCTTGAACCCGTGTCCCCTGTGTTGGCAGGCGGATTCTTAACCACTGCGCCACCAGGGAAGCCCCAGTTGGACTACTTCTTATCACTTAGTGTAATGTCCTCAGGGGTCATCCATGTTATGGCAGATGTCAGGTGATTGTGGGCCTGCTTTTGTAAATTATGAAATGCAGATAACAGTGTACCTTAGAGTTCTCACGAGGATGGAATCTACCCTGCTGCTCACACCCACAGCCTAGGAGTAGTCCAGAAACCTTTTCTCCACCCCCATATCCAAATCATCAGCTAGCGCTGCTGACCACACTGGAATGCATGTCCTTCTCTCCCACTGCAGTGTGGCCTCCATGGTCCAAGCCATCAGCATCCTTTCCCCGGTCCCCACAGACGTCTACTAACTGGACCTCTGACTGCTCCCTCGTGCCCACACAGTCATTCTTTGAGGAGCAGCCAGAGTGATCTCTTAAAACACAAGTTAGAGCATGCATCTGCCGTGCTGAAAATACCTCAAAGGCACTTCATCTCCCTTCACGTAAAACCCATACGCCTCGCCTGAACCTACAAAGTCTCCTTGGCCAGCCTCCACTCCTGCCCTCTATGCCTTACTCTCCGCGTTCCAGACACACTGGCCCTTCCTTCTGTTCCTCAGGCTCACCAAGCCAGTTCCTGCCTCAGGGCCTTTGCATCAGCTGTACCGGCTCCCTGGCACAGCCTTTTATTCTGATGTCTGCTTAACTTTCACCTCCTCAGAGAGGCCTCCTCTCACCACACAAATTGAAGAAGCCCCCGGGCCCTCCCTCCAACTATTCTATTCTATTTATTTATTTATTTTACTCTTTTATTTATTTTATTATTATTATTTTTATTTTTTTGGCCGTGCCGCACGGCCTGCGGGATCTTAGTTCCCTGACCAGGGATCGAACCTATGCCCCTTGCAGTGGAAGCACGGAGTCCTAACCACTTGACGGCCAGGGAAGTCCCCAACACTGCTCTATTGTAATTCTTTCTGTGGCACTTACTACAATGGGTCATTTTTCCCCTTTTGTTTATTGTCTGTCTCCCGGAACGAGAACATAAGCTCCAACTCTCACCGTTTCACACGTGTAGACCCAGAGCCTGGCACAGCCATTGCGTGATAAGTATTTGTTGAATGAACTGACAAATGAGCAATTAGACACAATGGATACAAAGCACTTTGTGTGGGGCCTGGCAAAAGTCACATTAGCTGGCAGTTATGATCATAGTTGTCGACATAATTATTACCCTGGACCTCCTGCCTCCTTGGTCTGCTGGGCCAGCCCTCACTTCAAGATTTGGGACAAGATCAGTTAGTGTCCAGGACTTTCTGTGTCATGATGGGAGCTGAACTCCTCAAAGGGGCTTAGTGAGCAGCTTTGGAGCCTTCCTAAGTCCCTTGTCTGGGCTTGACTTCCGTGAGTTCTACAGTGGCCTCACCCTCTCCCTGGTTGGGCCAAGGCACCAAGACTGCTGCTGTGGGCCGCATGGCAAAGGGAGATCAGCTCGGTGCTTTGTGACCACCTAGAGGGGTGGGATAGGGAGGGTGGGAGGGAGGGAGATGCAAGAGGGAAGAGATATGGGAACATATGTATATGTATCACTGATTCACTTTGTTGTAAAGCAGAAACTAACACACCATTGTAAAGCAATTATACTCCAATAAAGATGTTTAAAAAAAAAAAAAAAAAAAAAAAGACTGCTGCTATGAGAAGGCCCAGGAAGGACGTGGCCGGAATGGGGCCAGGAATGTAGGCCTGGTGGGAGGAGAGAAGGGGGCACCTGGGAGACGGCTCCCTCTGGGCGCACAGTCAGTGAAAACTAACAGGACCTGAATGGTTCCCCAGATCTGGGTCCCCGCAACAGGGACGCTCACCAGGCCCTGATCATGCCAATGAGCATATTCCGTTATCAATGGACCTTCCGGACCTCCTGCCATGCGCCTGCCACTCGGCCCATGAACTCAACCACGGGGTGTGTGTGTGTGTGTGTGTGTGTGTGTGTGTGTGTGTGTGTGTGTGTTGGTGCTGCTGCTATGTGCTTGCAGATGCCACCCTGAAAAAATAATCAAACAGCACTTTAAGTGATGCTTCATGCAGGGTTTCCATGGCAACGTTTTAGAAACAGCAATGGGAACTTTGGCGGGCTCCCCTCCCCTCCTCCTTCCCTGACTCTGCCACAGGGATCCTGGCTCCAGGACACTGTGCTTTGCCAAAGCACCAGCTTCTCCCAGCTGTGGACCTCAGGCTTCTTACTTACCCTCTCTCTGCCTCACATCGCTAATCTGTAAAATGGGGCCAATAGCAGTATCCATCTCATAGGATAGTTCTGAGAATTAAACGAACTGATGTGTGTAAAGTACTTCTTACGTGGCTAGTATGGTAAGCAGAATTCTGAGTCCCACCTCCATAACGCCCTCCCCTTGGTGTGGGTACGACCCATGAATATGATGGGATGTCATGCCCATGATTAGACAGAGTTATTTGGCAAACGTGAAGGAAGATTTTTTTGCAGATATAGTTAAAACCCCAAACAGGTGACTTTGAGTTAAAAAAAAAAAAAACAAATCTTCTGGGTGGGCCTGACCAAATCAGGTGAGCCTGAGGCTTTGGTGGTCAGAGACTTGAAGCAGCAGAAATTTTTCTGCTGATCTTAAAGAAGCCAGCAGCCATGGCTCTAGAGCTGCAGGGAAATGAAATCTTCCAGCAGTCACGTGAGCCGGAGCAAGGACCCCAAGCCTCTGATAAGACCCCAGCCTCAGCAGACACCTAGCTTCCAGCTTTGTGAGACCCTGAATAGAGAACCCAGTGGAGCCATGCCCAAACTTCTGACCCAGGAAACTGTGAGATGATAAATGTGTTCTAAGTGGCTCTGTTTGTGGCAATTTGTGACATGCAATGGGAAGGAGACACAGTCGGTGTTTAGTAGACGTTCGCTGTTGCTGGTGTGACAGCTCCCGACTCACACAGCCACCACGGCCCTCACCAGGCTGCGCTGAAACTGTCCCCTTATCTCCACCTCCCAGCTGCCCTGAGCCCTTCCAACTCAGGTGTGCAAAGTGAGCCTGGATTTGATTTTCAGGTGACCTGGGCTGCAGCGTGAGATCAGATAACATGCTCTTCCTTCTCTGTAACAATGAGATGATGTCTGGAAATAGTGTCCCAGTGATCTGGATGGGAAAGGAAAGCACCCGCTCTGATCGCTACAGACGTTTTCCTTTGTTTATCCCAAGCTTAGTTGGAAAATGCCAAAGAGAAAATGTGTGGCGACAGTGACTTCACTGCCAGTGTGAGAGACCACAAAAGCCCCAAATCCGTGAAGACAGGACTGTGTGCACCCCACCCCCGCTCACTGTTCAGAGCAGCCCCGGGCGCAGAGGAGGCACTCAGAGGTACTTGTTACATCAAAAAGGAGTTGCTGTCTTCCATTCCCCTCAAACGTAGAATAAAACCCAAACCCCTCAGCGCGGCCTCAGAGGCGGCAGCCTTGCATGTTCCGGCCCCCGCCCTCCTCTCTGTTTTCCTGTCCCACCTCTAGGTGACCAGCTCAGTCCCAGTTTGCCTGGGACCAGGTTTAGTACAGAAAGCCCCATGTCCCGGGAAAGGCTGGGTCAGGACACAGCAGCACAGTTGGTCACCTGCCCCCTCCCTCCCCACCGAGCCCCTGTCTCCTGCCACTGACGCCTTCTGGCAGCTCCTCAAACGTGCCAAACTCAGAGCCACCAAAGCAGGTGCATTGGCATCACTCAGGTGTCTGCTCAAGTGTCAGCTCCTCGAAGAAGCCCTCTCGGACTGGTCTGTCCACAATAATTCAACTCACCGCTCTCTTTCCCTGGCCCTGTTTCTGTGCACTGCTTATCCCACTCTGAAATTCGATTATTTACCTGTTGACCTGAATCCACACTAGAAGTCAACCTCCATAAGGGCAGCGACTGTCTTTTCACTGCTGGGTCCTAGCACCGAGGACACAAGTTGAATGAATTAATGAAGTCTTATCTTCCACCTGGACTCCCAGCCCCTCTCCAAATACTGGGCACCATAAGACGGCAGTCCTCTGGGTCTCAGGGTCCACCTACCCTGCCCCTGCCCCCTTCTGTGGTCCCTGGTGCTGCCAGAGCCAGGATCTGCTGTCCACTTCCTCCATCTGAAGCTGTGCCCCTCACCCTACCCTTTCCTCCTGATGAACCCCCAGGAGGGGTCTCGACCTCACCCCCGCCTCCTGTGTACTGAAACTGTCTTTCATTTGTCAGGTCCAAGAAATCTCACATCTGCTCTGCCTCTGGCATCCCTCACTCAATTATTCAACACACAAAATGCACAGGAGCCCGTTGCACTCACATAGACATTATCAGACCACTGGCTCAGAACCTTGGAGCTCTCCAGCAGCCGTTTCTCCCTAGTTATTCATTGATTTATTTTATAACTCTATGCAGCAGCCTGTGCCAGGCATCAGGGACAGGGCGATGGGTCAGACTCAGACCCCGCCTTCCAGGGGCTCGTGGCCTTGTAGGGGAGACAGATGTATAAGCAAATAATTTCAGGAAGATGAGGGGGCACTGGAGAAGAAGCCTGCACCGGGTGCTGGGGGAGCCCGGGGGCCACAATCACTTTGCATGGAAATGGAAACTCATCTGCCAACTCTTCTGAGCTCGAGAATCAGATGCTTCCTCTCCCAGCTAACAATCTTTCCAGAGAATGAGAGTTTTGCAGTTCTTTCTTGGTGTTTTGCAGAATCTACGCATAGGTGATTAGAAGTCACCCCCAGATTGGGGACAAATCTGGTTTGAAGGCGACTCTGGAATTAGTAAGATATTGGGAGGCAGTGCTCCAGGGCGCATGCCCACGGGGGACAGGGTCTGGAGTGGGCCATGTAGCCCATCCTTTCTCTGATCTCTGTGTTGGCTCAGGGTCAGGGTTTCTGTCTCCATCTCCTGTCCTTCTCTCCCATTCCCAGCTAGCACTGGACCTTGAACTAAATCCAGCCCATCAATGTGACAGAGAGCATCACTGTCTGCCAACCCCTTGCTGGCCAGCTGGAGTCCTACTTTCAAAGGACAGAGTACCCAGAACTCTCTGGCTTGGAGCGCCCCCCTGCCTGGTCTCACCCACTGGATCAGACCCCTGCAGATAGATCAGGGGACGTTTGGGGCTCTGCAGTTATGTTGCTGTGCACCCTCATTATGATCAGCAGCTTGGCCCCTTCCTCCAGTTCAAGCCTAGCCTGGCCCCCAACCCCGCCCCTTCCCCACAGCATGCCACTGATGTCCCATTATGCTGTGGAGGGCAGGACGGCTGTGTTCACTGGGAATCGGGTCTCCTGGCCTGGTGTGCCCTCTCCTGTTTGGAAAGTAGTGGCCGCCAATGTTTCAGTGACAGTTGGGACAAGTGGCTCCAAGCAGGCTTCTGGAGTCAGACAGACCCAGGCTCCAGGTGAGCTGTGTGACTTTGAGAAAATCTACTGCACCTCTCTCATCCTCAGGTGCCTCATCTGTGAAATGAGAGTTATTAAGACTTAGGGGTGTTGAAAGAATTAAATGAGATAGATCACGTAAAGTACTTATCACAGATCCTGGCACATAGTAAGTGCCCAATAAATGGTACGTAGCTGTTTAGGCTGGGTTGGAGAGCATTCAGCAAGTGCATGCAGGCTCAGCTAGAGAGAGAATGTTCAAGCTCTTTTGTTCAGAAACTCTGACTGCAGGGCCCAGCAGCCTCACTCTCATGATTCCCATCTTCTTTGCATGTTTCTTCCCCTCCTTGCAGGCTTCATCCACTTTTAATGAGGGTGAGCTGATCTGCCTAGAAGCAGTCCCCGGGGCGGGGGAAGAGCGAGTGCTATAAGTGGTCAGTGTTGCTATTTGAGGGTCTGGTTCTCTCTCCCAGAAGGGTTGGGGGGGGCGGGGACATAAAGATTTAATTTGGTAAAAGCAGGACTCTGCAAATGCACCTGCTCTGTGGGAACCAGCCACCTCCAAGCAAGGACCGTTAGGTCAGCCTGGGTTCTCGTAGGGGATTTTAAGCTGGATTCACTTGACAAACATCTGATTTACAAACAACCCTGCAGTAATAAATTTATTACCGCTCCTCTGCTCGAATGCTCCAACAGCTTCCCCTCTCAGAGTAAATGCCGAAGTCCTTGGGAAGGCCTGCAAGGTCCCACACAAACTCTTCCTCGTCTGCCCTCCTCTCTACCGCTCTACTCCCACCCCCGACTCCTGCCTCAGGGCCTTTG
Organism: Physeter macrocephalus; assembly: GCF_002837175.3. Lineage (NCBI taxonomy): Eukaryota > Metazoa > Chordata > Mammalia > Artiodactyla > Physeteridae > Physeter > Physeter macrocephalus. The sequence continues at coordinate 9,097,143 of NC_041216.1, read as the reverse complement.
CACTTGCAGTTCCCTCTTCCTGGAACCATCTTCCTCCCAAAGATCAGAAGGTTCACTCTCTCACCTCCAACAGCTGTTTCCTCAAATGTCAGCTTCTCCGTGAGATCTTTCCCGACTAACCTATTTAAAATCGCAAGCCCCACACCTCGCCCCACCTCTACCCATCTGACACATTCTGTAGTCATTTAACTTGATTGTTTATATTCTCTAGAATGTAAGCTCCTTGGGGAGGAGGTTTCTGATTCATTCCTTCCTATTCTTAGCACTAGAGCAGTGCCTGGCACATAGCTGGCTCTCAGTAAATATCCGCTGAATGAATGAATAAGAGAAGGAAGGAAGAAAGGGCAGGCACCACCCACCTGAGAGTCCAGATCCTGCTGTCACAGGGTGAGAGTCCAGATCCCGCCCTCCTGCCTTCCTTGCTGTGGATCCCAGAGTGATCTCTCAAATGCATCCCTGACCACATCACTCTCTTCCTTAACGCCCTTTATCGAGTCCCTCGCCCAATAATCTGTGCTGCACCCAAGCCTTCCCGGGAGAGGGAGAGCCACGTTTGGGAAAGGATAGTGTCATCATTTGATGAACTTTTCCCTTATCCTCAAGGGGACCTTCAAGATAAGGGTCAAACTCCTCTGCAGGGCCCATGTCCTGCCTCAGTGGCCTCTCCTGCGTTCTTTGCTTTACAACCCCAAGCTGTAGGCAACGGGCCACCAAGATGTTCCCGCTCAGATGCTGGTCTCTCCACCCTCTGTGCCTTTGACCTTGGAGCTGCCCATTTTGCCTGGACCACTTTCCCTGGCATCCTCCATCCTCCTTACCCTGGAAAACTCCTGTTCAGGCTTCTAAGTGCCATTGCCTTGTGTGTGATCAGCTGTCACCTGGCTGAGACATTTCCGCTGACTGCGCCCAGGCTGGGTCTGGCAGCCCTGCTCTGAGCACACCTCCTCAGAACACCTACTGTCCACTTCTGCGTGTTTTCCCACTGCGTGGCACATCTGCAGCTCGGCACCTCATAAATGTTTGCAATTTATCTGTTAATTTCTACACTTCTGGTGCCTAGTAAAACTTGCCTGGCACATGTCGGGTTCTCTGGAAACGTCTGCTGGATGGAAAATTAAGCAACTGGAGTGGCTCGATGAAAAAGGTTCTAGAATCCTCAAGGTGCTGAGGCTTTTTGAGATAATTCTGGGACTCACACCTCCCACCAAGACTTCTGCTTTTCTGTTTCTATTCCTGAGGATGGGGACACAAGCCTCCTCTCTCCTCTGGCCCTGCCCAGGGGGACTGATGTACGACCCTTTCCCCTCATATGAAAGCCCCTCCTCTGGACCCCAGAGGCCACTGATGTAGAGCAGGGGCTTCCCAATCCCTGGGGGGGAGGGGCAGTGAGTTGTGGCACGAGATAGGTCTGGGTAACATCCTTGCTCTGCCCCTAACAAGTTGGATGACCACGAACAGGTCATCAGATCTCTTTGGGATCCATTTCCTCAATTAGAAAACAGCGACACTCCTAACACTTCCCTCATAGGATTGTGGAGGGTTGAATGAGAACTTGTACTTTTTCACGTAAGCATTCAGCAGTTTCACAAGTGGCATGGGGAAAGTGCTTAGGAAACTATTATTCTTTAACCTGCAAGAGGTAGAGGCAGAGGGCCACTTGGTCTCGGCACCTGCGCTGCCTCTGTGCCCCTTGGTCACCTCTACTTAGCAAGCAACTGCTTGGTAAATCTCATAGGCTTGAATCAAAGTCACCCAGGATGGAATTAGAATTCTTCTCCCCACTCATCCTCTTCCCCTTGACCATGAAGCTCAGGCCCCCGTGCTCCCCGTTTCCCCTACAAGTCCTCTTGGGACGAGGCCTGATAAAAAGGCCTATGGTGTTGCATCCTACCTGATTTGTGAGGCCTCATCAGAGCCCAGCATCCCTGGATTTACTGCCTTTTGGCTTTGAAATAATGCCAGAAGACAAATGCCTTCCATGCTTAGCACCCTAAACACATGATCTTCAGGAGTAGGTCCAGGGTTCTCATTAAGAGTCTCCTTGGGTGCAGGGAACCCTCTCCTCATTTTCAACTTGCCCCAGCCAAGGCCAGTGGGTAAAGGCCATTGTATGGATGCCCCTGTGCCTAGGCCAATGCTGGGTGCTGTCAGAAAGTGCTGGATAACTGTGGTCCCTGCCCTTAGGGATTCTCATCTAATGTCTAGGCATACCAACCCTCCAAAACCACTGCCTGGTCACCAGTGTGTTATGCATGCACAATCGGCTACACAATGTGCAAAGCCCAGTGCAAAATACAGAGCCCCTTGTTCAAAGCATGGTTAAGAATTACAAGATAGAAGACTGGTTCAAGATGGTGGAGTAGAAGGATGTGTACTCACTCCCTCTTGCGAGAGCACCAGAGTCACAACTAACTGCTGAACAATCATTGACAGGAAGACACTGGAACTCACCAACAAAGATACCCCATATCCAAAGACAAAGGAGAAGCTGCAAGGAGATGGTAGGAGGGGTGCAATCACAATAAAATCATATCCCATAACTGCTGAGTGGGTGACTCACAAACTGGAGAACACTTATACCACAGAAGTCCACCCACTGGACTGAAGGTTCTGAGCCCCATGTCAGGCTTCCCAACCTGGGGGTCTGGCAATGGAAGGAGGAATTCCTAGAGAATCAGACTTTGGAGCTTAGTGGGATTTGATTGCAGGACTTTGACAGGACTGGGGGAAACAGAGATTCCACTCTTGGAGGGCACACACAAAGTAGAGTGTGCATCAGGACCCAGGGGAAAGAGCAGTGACCCCATAGAAGACTGAGCCAGACCTACCTGCTAGTGTTGGAGGGTCTCCTGCAGAGGTGGGGGGTGGCTGTGGCTCACCATGGAGACAAGGACACTGGCAGCAGAAGTTCTGGGAAGTACTCCTTGGAGTGAGCCCTCCCAGAGTCCGCCATTAGCCCCACCAAAGAGCGGGGTAGGCTCCAGTGCTGGGTTGCCCAGGCCAAACAACCAACAGGGAGGGAACTCAGCCCCACCCATCAGCACACAAGTGGATTAAAGTTTTACTGAGCTCTGCCCACCAGAGCAACACCCAGCTCTACCACCACCGGTCCTTCCCATCAGGAAGCTTGCAAAAGCCTCTTAGATAGCTTCATCCACCAGAGGGCAGACAGCAGAAGCAAGAAGAACTACAATTCTGCAGCCTGTGGAACGAAAACCACATTCATAAAAAGACAGACAAAATGAAAAGGCAGAGGACTATGTACCAGATGAAGGAACAAGATAAAACCCCAGAGAAATAACTAAATGAAGTGGAGATAGGCAAACTTCCAGAAAAAGAATTCAGAATAATGATAGTGAAGATGATCCAGGACCTTGGAAAAAGAATGAGGCAAAGATCAAGAAGATGGAAGAAATGTTTAACAAACACCTAGAAGAATTAAAGAACAAACAAACAGAGATGAACAATACAATAACTGAAATGAAGAATACACTAGAAGGAATCAATAGCAGAATAACTGAGGCAGAAGAACGGATAAGTGACCTGGAAGACAGAATGGTGGAATTCACTGCCACAGAACAGAATAAAGAAAAAAGAATGAAAAGAAATGCACAGAAACCTCTGGGACAACATAAGACACACAAACATTCTCATTATAGGGGTCCCAGAAGAAGAGAGAGAGAAAGGACCCCAGAAAATATTTGAAGAGATTATAGTTGAAAACTTCTCTAACATGGGAAAGGAAATAGCCACCAAAGTACAGGAAGCACAGAAAGTCCCAGGCAGGACAAATCCAAGGAGAAACATGCCAAAATACATAGTAATCAAATTGACAAAAATTAAAGACAAAGAAAAATTATTAAAAGCAACAAGGGAAAAATGACAAATAACATACAAGGGAACTCCCATAAGGTTAACAGCTGATTTCTCAGCAGAAACTCTACAAGCCAGAAGGGAGTGGCATGACATACTTAAAGTGATGAAAGGGAAGAACCTACAACCAAGATTACTCTAGCCGGCAAGGATCTCATTCAGATTCGATGGAGAAATCAAAAGCTTTACAGACAAGCAAAAGCTAAGAGAATTCAGAACCACCAAACCAGCTCTAAAACAAGTGCTAAAGGAACTTGTCTAAGTGGGAAATACAAGAGAAGAAAAGCACCTACAAAAACAAACCCATAACAATTAAGAACTTGGTAATAGGAACATTCATATTGATAATTACCTTAAACATGAATGGATTAAATGCTCCAACCAAAAGACACAGGCTTGCTGAATGGATACAAAAACAAGACCCATATATATTCTGTCTACAAGAAACCCACTTCAGACCTAGGGACACATACAGACTGAAAGTGAGGGGATGGAAAAAGATATTCCATGCAAATGGAAATCAAAAGGAAGCTGGAGTAGCAATACTCATATCAGAAAAAATAGACTTTAAAATAAAGAATGTTACAAGAGACAAGGAAGGACACTACATAATGATCAAGGGATCAATCCAAGAAGAAGATATAACAATTATAAATATATATGCACCCAAGATAGGAGCACTTCAATACATAAGGCAACTGCTAATATGGCAAATACTAACAGCCATAAAAGGGGAAATCGACAGTAACACAATCATAGTAGGGGACTTTAACACCCCACTTTCACCAATGGACAGATCATCCAAAATGAAAATAAATAAGGAAACACAAGCTTTAAATGATACATTAAACAAGATGGACTTAATTGATATTTATAGGACGTTCCATCCAAAAACAACAGAATACATTTTCTTCTCAAGTGCTCATGGAACATTCTCCAGGATAGATCATATCTTGGGTCACAAATCAAGCCTTGGTAAATTTAAGAAAATTGAAATCATATCAAGTATCTTTTCTGACCACAATGTTATGAGATTGGAAATCAATTACAGGGAAAAATATGTAAAAAACACAAACACATGGAGACTAAACAATACATCACTAAATAACAAAGAGATCACTGAAGAAATCAAAGAGGAAATCAAAAAATACCTAGAGACAAATGACAATGAAAACACGACAATCCAAAACCTACGGGAGGCAGCAAAAGCAGTTCTGAGAGGGAAGTTTATAGCAATATAATACTACCTCAAGAAACAAGAAAACTCTCAAATAAACGATCTAAACTTACACCTAAAGGAACTAGAGATAGAAGAACAAACAAAACCCAAAGTTAGTGGAAGGAAAGAAATTATGAAGATCAGAGAAGAAATAAATTAAATAGAAACAAAGAAAACAATAGCAAAGATCAATAAAACTAAACACTGGTTATTTGAGAAGATAAACAAAATTGATAAACCTTTAGCAAGACTCATCAAGAAAAGGAGGGAGAGGACTCAAATCAATAAAATAAGAAATGAAAAAAGAGAAGTTACAACACACACCGCAGAAATACAAAGCATCATAAGAGACTACTACAAGCAACTCTATGCCAATAAAATGGACAACCTGGAAGAAATGGACAAATTCTTAGAAAGGTATAACCTTCCAAGACTGAACCAGGAAGAAATAGAAAATATGAACAGACCAATCACAAGTAATGAAATTGAAACTGTGATTAAAAATCTTCCAACAAACAAAAGTCCAGGACCAGATGGCTTCACAGGTGAATTCTATCAAACATTTAGAGAAGA